>NW_027495427.1:0-153503 GCF_021521415.1 Bidens hawaiensis | reverse complement strand
TAGTTGCTAACATGAGGCAAGAGGCTTGCACCGAATCTTTGGTGTACTTAACCCAATCGAAATAAGCCTCCTCATCTTCCACGTTAGGCTCGTCGGGAATGGGATCGTCTAAGACATATGATATCTCTTCTTGCTTGAGAACTATTCTCAAGTTGCGATACCAATCCATAAAGTTATTTGGTTTAGACGATCCTTTTCAAGGATGGTTCTTAAGGATAGGTTACGGGTGTTATGGGTAGAGGTGTTTGCATTGTTAGTGGCCGATCTACAAAATTTAACAAGTTCTAATTTAGTATTATAAACAATTTAATTATTAATACCCTTTTATTCCAAATTTTAAAATAATAATTAAATTCTAGAATCCAACGATAAGTCAAATTTCGGTTAGGTGACCTTTATCCGTTATTTGATTTAACAAGGTAGTCAACCTTGACAATTGCAACCCTTTGCAACTTCTAGAGGTATGGGACTATTCGAAATCCTTATTTCGTGTTGACATGTTTATCCCATCAACACCATTTGGACCCCATGCTTAGGTGACCTTTATCACATGGTTTCCAATTCAAGTCGTCCTACTTGTATAAACATGTAAGATTAACATACAAGTGGTTAGGTGACCTTTATCCCACAAATATGTTAATATTACCCTAAGTATATTAGTTTGCTCAAAATGGTTAGGTGACCTTTATCCCATTTAAAGTTCCCTAATACGTTAAGTGTCTTACAAAAGGATGGTGTTAGACTTGCTTCCATGGTAATTATGAAAAAGGGATTTTTAAGTTTTCCAATATTCTAGTTTGAAAAACATTATGCCATATCCTAACATGCATTTAGTAATATGGCGATTTGAAAACCAATTTTCAAGGTTCTAGTTATAATAAAACCAATTTTATTATATGTGAGTAATCGCTTAGTTTTAATAAACCCATTTTATTAACTAATTGACGCGATATTACCAAATATATATTAGAACCCGTTTTATGCTTGTTGTCGTTCCTATGTGACGGTTTGGATACTCCTAATATCTATCAACCACACATTACATAAAGTAAAACAAACAACCAAGCATACATATGCAAAATATAGTCATAACCGAGAACCGCTAAGTTTGACCATACTTGTTAGCCGAAACAAGTATAGGTCATAAGTCACACCTAAGGGACAAAACATGACACAAGGATGGAATGTTGACTCCCACTTGACCTTGCATCCAAATGCTTCAAGTATCCTTTCAAAGTTGTTGTGTTCTTGTTGGGCTTGTTAATGGGCTCCAAACTTCCAAAAGTCTTCTTGGGCCCAAGAGTGAAATTTATGGGCCTAATGGGCTTGAATCCCATGATGGGCCGGTGAGGCCCAACAAGCCCAAAATTTCGGTCCAAGGCCAAATCCACTAATTCTTGCATCTTCAATTTTTTACAAAATGTATCCTAATACATATTTTTCTAAAAAAAAAGAAAATGCAACTAATCTATTTATTACATACCAACTTATGAATAATAAATTACATAAGCCTAAGATTATGAATTATTACAACCATATTGAATAATAAACATAATCAACATACACAAACAACAATCAACACATCCAAGGTCTCGGTTTCGGTTATGACACAATCAAACATACCAAATGTTCTAAGCATGCAACCTAAGCAACCAATGCCCAAAATCACCAAAAGGAATCGGCCCCCCCCCCCCCAAGAGGCTACGGCCCATCCCCCCCCCCAAAATTTTTTGCAATTTTGATATTTCAACATCCAAATGTTAAATGGTTTCCTAAGATCTTTGCATGCATGTCAAGATCTTACAAAACCATGAGGGGTAAAATCCACCAAAATTTCGGACCCCTTTTTCACCCATGAAAAACCCGAAATCTATGAACATGTAAGGAGCATAAGTCCTTGTAACCGGCTCTTGATGCCATTGATGGGTTTTATACAAGCTTATCAAAGAATCAAGTTAACCATTTTAACAAGAAAACGCAACGGAAGCTTAGATTTTATAACTTGTTATGAACATACCATTATGTTAAAATTAAAACCCAATGAACAAGGATCAATATTACAAGAACAATATGCTCACAAAATGTAAATGTACCTCCTTATACCTTATAGGAAGATGTAGGTTGTTGAAGGGGATGATGGATGAAAGGCAAGCCTCCAAAGAAGAAAACCTCAAGAGTGTGATACCCCAAGCCTTTTGCAACAACACCAAGTTATTTGCTAGGATTCTTGAACACCAAAATTAGCTTACCAAGCTCTCCCAAAAAGCCAAAGTGGCCGTGAGAATTAAGAGAGAGTGAGGGAGAGTTAGTTGTTTTCTTGAACCAATTTCAAAATAATAACTAACTTGCATGTATTGAAAAAGGAGAGAGGAACCATTTTGCATGTCTTGTGATTGGAGAAGGGGTCAACACAAAAGGACAAAGTTTTAAATGGGACCAAACCTTCCACCCACATGGGTGGCCGGTTTTGATTTTTTTTTTTTTTTTTTTTTTTTTTTATTTTTTTTGTTATTTTGTTTTAACATTTAAAACATCTCCATCTCCATTCATTTTATAAAACTCACTTATATAAAATGTACATACATATATATATAATTATTTAACCAATTAAATAATTAATTTATATAAACAAATTATCCAAATAATTTATTTAAATCCTCAAGTGTGTTTGTTTAGAAAACCAATTTTCTAAACGCGTAGTGTTCGGTATTCGTTTAAATGATCAAATCATCAAAAGAATACATTTGGTGTTGTCTAGCTTGTTATTGGGTATGACCCGACTTGGATCAAACACAGTTAGCCACATTAATATAAATATGTGTCTCGGGCATACGTAATTCCAACAATTTAGGCTCAATTTGAGAAATGAAGCAAGAATACAGACAATTGTTGATCGTTCCAATCTAACTTCTGGTTGAGACGCCAGCTTCAAGGGGACCAATGATACTGTCAATTGGGTGATCTTGTTGAATTCTTGAAGGAAAAAAATGATCAGGAACAGGGCAGTTTGCTGGCAAGTTAGTTGGTTCTTCGATAACCTCAGTGAGAGGGTTTTTCCATCCCCACGCAGCGATGTTGTATAAGTACGAAGTACTGGCGATGTACTCGTTTTGAATGACATCGGGGAATAGAGTGCTACCAAAAATCTATCTAATGGCACTCTCCCCATCAACCGGTAAAGTTTCTTCAGTAGAGAGTTCCTGTGGCGACACAGTATCAATCACGTTTTCTTCCAAGTTTCCTGATGATGGCTGAGTGGTTTCTGAGGGCTCAGACGGTTTCATACTCAACATAGGAAACTCTTGAACATTAGAGGAAGAATCCTCTTCATCATCGACCACATCAGCATTTGCTTCTTTTGAGTCATTTAAATCAGTCACCTGAAACAAATTGAATGGTTTGAATAGTTTGTCGTAGTCAAATAACCATTCAGGCGCCACGCGGGCATCTGTTTCATTTTCATCTAACCAACGCACATCATACGACTCTACGATTTTTTTGATGCCTTGTTATAAACTCTATAGGCGGTCTGACCGGCATACCCAACAAAGTAACAATCATCAGCTTTGGCTTCGAACTTGGGAGTTGATTCAAGATTCAACAAAGTACACGGACACCCAAAAGCTCAAAAGTGTGCAACGGTGGGCTTGTGACCATAAACTATCTCATATGTGGTTTTCATTTGAGATTTTTTAATCAAAACCCGATTTTGCACGTAACATGCGGTGTTGATTGCTTTAGCCCAGAAGAAGAGTGGTAACTGTGAATCATAACATTGTTCTAGCTACTTCGATCAAAGTGCGATTTCGTCTTTCAACGACGCCATTTTGCTGAGGAGTACGAGCAGAACTGTACTGACGAAGAATTCCCCTTTCGGCACAAAAATAGTTCAGTGTGGAATTCTTGAATTCCGTGCTGTTGTCACAACGAATTCCCTTGAGCTTCAAGTTCAGTTGATTTTCCATAGGCACTACGAACTTCTTAATCAACTCGCCCATCTCACCTTTATTTGATAAGAAGAATACCCAAGTGAAACGAGAGTAGTCATCGGTGATGACCAGACAGTGATTACTACTGGATAGACTCAAGACATGAACGGGACCGAACAGATCCAGGTGAAGCAACTGAAAGACACTGGAAATGGTGTTTATCGATTTTGGCTTGTGTGGTTTCCGATGATGCTTGCCTAATGCGCATGCCACACACTTCTATATAGTCACAAAGTCTTTAACAGGTAACCCTCGCACAATGTTGTTCTTCGCAAGACGGTTAAGATTTTTCACATTTGCATGTCCGAGACGACGATGCCACAACATGGCATTATGTTCCGATACTTTAGAGAATAGGCAAGTAATTTCGTCAGGAAAGTTATTGTTCATATCAATCAAATAGGCATTATCTTTCCTCTGAGATCTTACCAGTACCCATTCTTCTGGTATGAAAATACCAGGCTTTAGAATTAAGCATTCCTTGTTGGTGAAATGAGTAGAAAATCCCTTATCACAAATCTGCAACACACTGAGCAGACTGTGCTTTAATTCTGGAACATAGTTAACGTTTTCGAACTTCAGAACCCCATTACTCACGGTACCCTTTTGTGTAATTTTCCCTTTCTCTCCTCCCTCAAAAGAAACATATCCACCATTAAAAATTTGAATGTCACTCAGCTGAGATATGTCTCCTGTCATATGCCTGGAACAGCCACTATCAACAAACCATGGTCTGATAATATTCTTCCATAGCTATTCCTGCACAATGTACGAGATTAGTTAGTTTTGGGTACCCAGTCCATAGTCATTCTGGGTAAGCCTGACTTGGATAACCGTGTAACTGGTTGCCATAACATATCCTCATCATTATCAAAAATTGAGTTTGACGATTTTGAGGACTTTGATACCAGAGACTTGGGCAACCATTTGTATTTTGGTTTGAAAACTTTGTGATTACGCAAGTTGTTGTCTTAGTCCCTGGTTTGCGGATAGAGAACTCGGTCGGCTTTGTTCTTTTAGACGTTTTCGGTTTAGAGACCCATTTCGGTCTTGGAACCGAAATCGAGTTTCCATTCCGCCTTGGTGCTGCAATGGGCTTGGTCTTATGAAAACTTGACCTGTCAGCCTTGACTCTTCTTCAATTGCTTTCAGAGCACCTTGTGTCATAATGCCTTGAATTATTTGAATGAAAATTTTTGTAGGCATGATGAGACATGGTCCTCTGATGGCATTTATAATATGGAACGTAAGGGAGACGAGAACAGTTTCTTACAATGTGACCGAGAATGCCACAGTTGAAACAGGTTTGTTTCTTAACATAAAAATCATTGTGGCCGATTCCCGGCCTCGCTTTGTTGTGTGAGCTTGTTTTTCCATTTCTGGATTTATCATTAAGAAATTCACATTTAACACCACAAGAGTCTTTTTCATTCACAAACATAGGTGACAAATGTTGAATCTTGTTTTTAAGTTCACCACTTTTATTTAAAGACAGATCACTGTCTTTTGATGTTCCAGAAAAAGTAACCGAACGATTGTCTTTGCTCTTAAAAACAGAGCCCACACACACATCAGTAGCATTATTGTTCAAAACAGACAAAGCAGACAAATTTTAAGAGACAGAAGAGTCAATAGGTGATTCATCATCTTCCTCAGTCCAGTCCTCAATTATTACTTAATCTACACACGAGCCAGACATATTCGAATCGTTCACCCCTGAGGTTGATTCAGTTGCCGAATCTGTATCAACCTTACCTTTGTTAGTTGCAGTTGACTTACCATACTGCATACTTTTCTCCTTTTCATCCTTTTCCTTGGAAAGAGGAAGACTTGTGTAGTTATTATTATACAGGGGTGGTACCATGTTATAGCCTAGACCTACACCTTTATGTTCTTTCCATTTCAACTGTTTTTCTATCATCCACTCAATAACAGCATTAGAGACATCAAATATTTTGAAATTGAATTCAGCATTTTCGAATTTATTCGTCAGTTTGACTATCTCCAGTCTAGATGCTTCTAACTCGGCAGTTAGTTCAGCTATTTTATTTTTGGCATCTAAATGGTGACAGCACTTTATGCTAAAATCTGATTGAAGTTTAGAGAAATCTTTTTTTTGTGCCTCTATTTTATCATTTAAAGCCTTTTCTAGTTTCTTTAGCGTTGAGTTTTCATGTTTACTATTTTCAATTTCCCTCATTAGATTACTATTATGTATTTTATACATGCCTACGTTATCAATGCACGATTGAGAACAGAGTACGTAACTTACCTCAGTTTGTTTAGTGGAGGTGAAAGCCATGAAAGCATGCTGAAGATTTATCACCTGCTCCTCAGCTTCATTCTCCTCTTCATCAGCATCTATCTCAACAAAATTGGCAACTTCATTACTCAAACTCAGCGCTGCCATCTGATCCTCCCAGGAGAAGTTCTGAACCATCAAACCCCACTCACCCGCACTCGAACTAGTCACATTCTCTTCTCTTTCACCATTCACTGGGACTATTGCTCTTTCCCTATTTCCTTCTTTAGCCGGGTTTGTGCATTCACGAGCAAAATGACCCGGCTCATGACAGTTGTAGCACCTTAAAGAATTCTTGTTGAAACCCACTTTCTGATTTGCAGGCACATTCCAATTGGTCCTGCCTGTCCTTTTGGTGAATTTTTTGGCCCTGAAGACAGCCATGGCTATTTGCCATGAAATATCCATCTCCTCCATATCGTCAGGATGTATCTGATCCAGCTCAGCAGCTACCACGGGTTACACCAAGTCTCCAGCAAGAAAAGCATTATAGCAGTTCATAAAACCTGCCATTAGGGCTATGTTCTCTTGAGTCTCCTTTGAAATAATGGGAATTTGAGTGTGAGACTGGCTGGAGGTGGCCATAGAAACTTGTGATTTCGGTGTAGTAGTTTGTTGTGGAAAGAAAACAGGAGTAGCTGGTGTAGAATGAGGAATGGATTGACTTTGTGAAGATCTAAACATGGAGAAGGCCTATTGAGGTTGTTGTGGTTGAGGTGGCTGACTCTTGAATAAAGAGAAGTTTTCTTGAGAGACCAGTGCATTATTAGCCGGAGTGCCATAACCTGTAGTGTTGTAAGTGCTAGCATGATTAATAGCATGTTGTTTGTCATCCATGTCACAAGCCTTGATGATTGCCATAACCTCCGACAAAGTCAATCTGGACAGATCCTTGGTCTTTTTGATGATAGCCACATTCAAGTCCCAACTCTGAGGCAATGAGTGAACCAGCTTGTTGTTGATCTCGGCAGATGTGAGATTTATATTTGCAGACCTAATCTCCGTGATCAACGAGATGAACCGGTGAAGCTGTTTCTCCAAAGATTCTCCTAACACATGATTGAACATGTTAAATTGTTGTTTTAGGAGATCTTGCCTGCTTCTCCTCCTGTCCTCATTTCCCTCAAACACTTCAATGAGAGCTTCCCAGAGTCCTTTGGCAGAGTTCAACTCTCTAAATCCCAAGGCAATTTCAGGTGAAAGTTCCATGTTCAATGTAGCTAAAGCCTTTTCATCTTCCTCAACAATGTCAAAGTCAGCATTAGTATATAACTCAATAGGCTTTGTCTCAACCTCTTCTACGCCCTTTCTTTGATAGGTAATAGCCTGAGGACCTCTAACTATGCTTCTCCACATCTTTGCATCCTTTGCTTTCACGTACTTCTCAAATATGAACTTCAACTCAGCAAACCCTTCTGATGTCAAAAGAAGAGGCACACGAGTGGTAGTCCCATGATGGAGTCAAGTTCTTGATGGAGCGTTGCATTTGAGGACATACTGAAACCTGATTCATCCATAATATCCTTAACCGAAAACTTAATGGAGAGACCAAAAAAAGCAAATTTCGTCCGAGAACACAGGATGTTGACCGAGAACTGTCAGCAATATCTGAGGACACACGAACTTTCCCGAGAACGATGAAATCACCCCTAGAACGACGAATTCACCCGGAGAACTTGTAAATCCTCCCGACAACCTTGAATGCTGACCTTAACCTTTAAATCTTCCCGAGAACTACGAATTCACCCCGAGAACTTTAGAATCAAACAGAGAACTAAGAATAGTTCAAAATATGGCAAATCTTGAATATTTAACTAAGTCCTGATAATTATGGGATTTAAATTAAATATGAGATATACCAAAATCTACTCCAAATAAAACTTTCATCAGCCGAAGAACACGAAGAACACCCTTCTTCGAGATCCAGAAACCTTCAACACAACAAACCTTCTTAGATCAATGACAGAATCCTTGATATCACCAATAACCAAGCCTAGAATAGGTCTATAGGCTCTGATACGAATTGTAAGTCCCATGACGGATCTTTCAATGTGATATCAAGAAACTCAGTGGTTAGGCGGAAACTAATCACTAAGACGATTCTATAGAAACAACCAAGAGCACCAGTAAAACCAACAAAGAAGCTTCAAAACACATGTATATTATACGTCGGGTGCTTAAGCCCATAACAACTTACACGGTTAAATGATAATGAATGAACAACCTAAACCGTTAACATATGTTCTATATATATCCTACCCAACTCGGCCCAAACACAACTAAAGCCCACCGAGATCAACAGATCTCGGTTTACAAACAAAAGCCCAAACTACCCAAAACTAAGCCCAAAATTACAAGCATAAACCAAAAAAATACGACCCAACAAAGGATAAGTTATGAAGATTGAAGTCTACTAGAGAAGAATATTTTCTTCTAAAAATATCTTAAGTAAAGTCTGCTTGAAGACATGTTTCGAGCATGCTATGCATTACTAGGTCTGCTCGACAAGGAATTATCATACTCGAAGACCTGTTTACACTTGTATTTATTTTTGTCATTCATTACGTAATCATTAGGGTTTCTAGAAGGAATGTATGGGCCTATAAATAGAATCCTAGGTTTTACGCATAAAGGGATGAGTTTTTACAGATTACGAGAGCATAACAGTCAGAGCAATTATTCCTCATTTATGCTACCTCGTACCGCCGTCACGAAACCCTAGACATTCCATGCAATCTTATCACTATTCAAAATGATATATTTAATATAGTGAATCTTTGTCTATTGCGTGTACTCATTTATTTTTCATTCTATTTTTCACTCCCAATCTCTGATTATACTGATTCTGCTGGTGTATTCAAAAGGCTTTTAGGTTATTAGATCTAGTGTGCTCTTGTCAACTACTCTTGGTTTTGCATTAAGTCTGGTCCTGGCAAGTGGCATCAGAGCTGTGTAAGCTCTCTGAAGGCCACGGGTTTGAAGTTTGAGTGTCAAAGTTTGAAGCTTTAAAGGGTATTAAGTGTGACTGCTTCCATATCTGAATCAAGTTAAGCTATGGATGAACAAGAAGTATCAACAAACAAGATAACAAGACTATTGGGATAAGAAAACTACATCAAATGGAAAGTTCTGTTTGAAGCAGAAGTGAACTACAACGATACAGAATTGTGGAACTTCATTAAAGATGGTCCTTATGTTCCTAATGACATGACATGAAATAGTTAAGTGCTGGAAAGACAAATGAAAAAGAGGGATGACAAAGCCCTGTCCATGTTGAAGTTAGGCTTGTCTTGGGAGATTCTGACCAGTGTGAATCATCACACCAATGCCAAGGCAATGTATGATGCTATTGTTGAGATGTTCGAAGGAAATGTTGAGCTAAGAGACATCAAGAAGGATAGATTGAAACAGCATCTTGACAGATTGAAATTCAAAGATGGTGAGAGATTGAAGTCAGTTCTACAAAGATTCATGGCAATAGTGAATGAAATCAGAACAACAAATCTATAGATCTCTGATTTTGACTTAAACAAGAAGCTACTCACATCTTATTCGATGAATGGTACACTGCAAGCAAATTTATCAGAGAGAAAGCAAACTTTTCCAACTTTAAGTTGGATGATGTGATTTCATTTCTGCAAGCTGCAGGGCATGAGATGATCAAAAATCACATGTTAAAAGAAGAGAAGCCCAGCTTTCCAGTGACCAATGCACTAGTAGCTCCTTTGGGTAATGTATCAGCAAGATCTCAACAGTTGAACCCAATTGTTGAAGAACCATCTGAGACAAACTCAATATGTGGTGCAAGTCAGCAGAGATTCAACATTCAAATAATTGAAGACAATGGCAGTGCATCAACAACCAGCGGACATCCTCCATATGTTCAGAATTCAGGACAAGGGACTGATTATCAAGCCTTATTCTCCATGTTTACTGACTTACAATGCCTTTGTGGCCAAGAACGTAATTCACACAAGTGTTGTGCAAGAAGAATTGGAGCAAACTGATGCAAATGAATTGGAGGACATGGATCTCAAGTGGTAGGCTGCTATGCTGGCTGTGAGGAGCAAGAGACTATACAATAGAACATGAAGATCAGCATTTGCTGGACCTAATGACCGGATTGGATTTGACAAATCAAAGGCTATCTGCAACAACTATCAAAAGCCAGGGCACTTTGCTAGAGAGTGCAATCTTCCTAGATAGTTTGGAAATCAAGTGAACAAGCCCGATTCTATCAAAATTAGAACCATCAGAACTGTCAATAAAGGGTCCAACCTGTGACTTATAACCCTTACCAACAGAATAGGCAACAACAGCAGATTCAACAACAACAAAGAAACAATCAACTGCAAATTCAAGGAAATCAGAACAGGGGAACTATTGATGCCACAAATCAGAATAGGGATCAGGGAAATGTTGTTGTGACTATGATTCCACAAGATGGGGACTTTTATTGGAGTAATCATGCTGTTGAAAAGGAAAAGGACAATTTTGCTTACATGGCTAAAGTCAATGAAGTTGGGCAATCTTCAAACACTCAGGTACCCACTGAACTTTCTACTTCTGATCTTTTAATTATTATTGATGATCTTAACAAAGAGATTGTAAAATAGAAGAGTGAGTGTGGTAGAAAAGATGTACTTCTGAATGTCTGTGGATCCAGTGAAATTACATATAACAATCAAATCAAGAGTTTAGAGGAAGACTGTATGCTAGCCTACAGGGTGGGTTCAGTCCAAGCTAAATCTGGAAATTGATGGTTTTAAAAGGATGTACAATGATGAAAAAGTGAAGAACACTGAACTGCATTAGGTGGACTTTCTAAAAAATCTTGTGTCCACAGAAAATATAGTGGGACACATAGAGAAGATGAATCTTGAAGATAAGTACAAGAAAGTGCCACCTCCATTCTGTGGCAAGTATCCATTGAAGGTGGATAAGGAACAAAGAGAAGAGTACCTAAAACAGTTCAAGAGTGTCTTTGAGGATGAAAAGGATTTTGTTGAACTGTATGAAAATGTGACTGTATAGAAGGAGGGTAACTTTGTAGTAATACAGAAGGCTGCACCGGTTGAGGTTGATCAAAAGATGGTTGAGGCGGAAGAGAGAAGAAGTGAATACTCAAGTGAAGGTAGCTCAAGTAGCTCCAAAAACAGGAAATCAAATGCTAAGAGAAATGTCAATGAACCAGCTAAGAAGAAAGCTACTAAAGGAATACCAAAAGTGCCATGACAGACTCCAAAGCTGAAAAGGCACTATGAGAGAATGAGAAGAGAATATTAGGTGTTTGACTTGTGTGGAAGATCAAAGTACAGAAATGATAAAGCTGAAAGTTCTACAAAAACTTATCTTACTTCACCCATCTATCCTGTCTTTTCAAACCATGAACTATTTGACATTGGAGAAGTTGAACATGCACCAAGAAGAAGAACAGTGATAGAAAGGAAATAAAGATCAACAAGCACCTTCATGAAACTAAAAGAGATAAAGTTTGTCAAAGCCAAAGAGCCACAAAAGTTAGATGTTTGTGGACCAATACAAGTCAATTTCAGCAAGTGTTCTTATGAAAAAACCTCTTTGGGATTTGACTTCCCAAGACTAGGTGATAAAAGCTCAAGGGTAAACTGCTAATAACGTTGATCAAGTGTTATTAGTCGTTTACTTCACCGGCCCGTCCTAAGCACCCCCTGCCCCTAACCACATTAGCATTCTATCTAACACTTTACAATTAATAACATACTGGAAACTTTCAAATTCAAAGGAATGACTAAATAATTTAACGTTACCTCTTGGCGTGCAGCTACTCGCGGTGGGCATACTAGTTTCTTTCTTACAGTTTGAGTCCAAGCGTTCGGGGATGCTCGGATCCCTCGAACCATGACTCTGATACCAACTTGTAAGGCCCCGAACCCCGGGAACCCCACAGTTTGTATTCAATCAAAACACTCGTAAAAATAATTAAACTTAAAAACAATTCTTTTCATTAAAATAAGCATCTCAGAGTATAATTTAGCGGAAAGCATAAAAAATAGAATAAGTTCCAAAAATCCCGGGAATATTGCCCAAAACCAATTTAATTATATTTATAAAACTTTTTTTAAAAAAAAATAAATAAAATAAATGTTCAAAACAAGATCTTCCATCCACGTATGCCCTTCACCGTCCAAGTAGCTTCGTGCACGTCCAAGCGATAAGGCATCCTCTTCCTAACCTGAAACTCACACTAACATGCACACAAAGTCAGCTTGAGCTTAGTGAGTTCAAGTTTTAAATAATTAACATTAGTAAATAATAATCATGATAGTCATTCCAAAAGTTTTAAACTGTAAACGGGATACATCAGTTATACCATCATCATTGATAAATAATCATTCTCATACATACATATATATATATACATACATATATAAAAACATCCTTATAAGTACATCCCTATATATATATAAATATATATATAACATCCAAGTAATAACATCAGGGTCGAGCAAACGTACAACCCAAACATGTAACATCAGGGTCGAGCAAACGTACAACCCAAACATGTAACATCTCATCAACGCATGCAAACACAAAGTAGGCATACGTAACATCATTAGTCGAAACGACTACAACATCGCTAAATATAGGCCATACAATAATTTATATATATATATACATACTATAACATCCCAAGGCCAACTATATACTAGCAAGCCTATATAAAATAGTTTAAACGTTTCATCAGGAAAAATTGTTTAAGTGTGCATGCTAGCCCAAAACTTAAAAGAGTAAAAAGGAGCATCATGAACTCACCTGACACAACACGCGGATTCACCCCGAGCTAGAGAATCCCGAAGAAATCCCAAAACTCAAACACCTGTCGGTTTACATTCAATCAATAATAATGACATCAAGATGGCTCGTTTATCCTACGAGACGTTCTAACATGGTTCGAGTTACCTAAACCCTCGACCTCATCAAACTTACTCACAACAGCCCCCGAGGTCTCACATTCACCAAATTGACCCTTAGGTACTCCCAGAAATAAAGAGTTCCCAAATTACCCCCGGAAGCACTAGTTGATACTAATACGCGCGTTTAAGAGTCGATTAGGCCATTAACATCAAACTTAGCCCCGTGTGGACCCAACATGATAAAATCACATCCAACAAGTCCACACGACACTACACGAGTCAAATGGGTCGGTAATTCGCAAGTACAACGCACCAACTACTCGATAAACGAAATTGCGCGTTGTACCGACCCGTTGGAGTAACCGACAATCAATTCAGCCCCATAACTTATAAAAATGATTTTTCAATAGCCCGTACATCAAACCAAGTGTCCCCAAGCTGAATTGGTCATTAATCACTTCAACCCTCGTGTTAAACGCGCCAAACTACAATTCTAGTCAACCGAACATAACAATCAAACTACAACTAGTTGATCAACTTAACGAACACCTACGAACATGATCTTTAAGTATGATATACGGGACATACCTAGGAAGATTTTGGTGTAAAAACTCACTTCAAACAGCCCCGACAAGAACACAATTGAACATCCACCGGTTAAGCCTAAAATGAACTTATCGATCAACAACGAGTAAAACGTGTAGATTTTAGCATGCGAAGATTCATTTAATTACATAGGATAACCTTTGAAATAAATTATTAAATTTTTACCAGATTTTAATAAATTTCTTAGGTTATAAAAATATTTTAATTATATTTTTCTATTAGACACAAAAATTATAAAAATTCCTCCAACACAGCAAGGTACGTGCATCTATTTCAGTGCGCAACAAAATGGTTTTATTTTCATAAAATTCATTACCAAACCAAATTAAAGGATTCTAATTGGGTTTGATTATTAACTCAAAATATTAATTTTCAGAAGTGGAACCAACTAATTTGGACTTGTTGAAAAAGATTTATGATGTCGGGAAGACAGACCAGAATCCCTCATCCCGCATCAGCTTTGACACTCGATCTTATAAATTCATAAAAACCATTCAAATCTAGTCCAAAAATTACATATTATACCTTTCTGGGAACTAGACTTAAATTAGAACATCATGGAAAGAAGAATCGATCAAAAAAAATGGATTATCATCACGTTAAAGACCCTACAATAAACATATAGGAATCTGTCAGCAAATTGTTATCATCAAAACTCAATCCTAACGTGTTCAATAACGGGTTTAATGGTGAAAAAGACTTTCAAGGACATTATACTAACCTTGAATTGAAGTTTTATGGTTTAATCTCGGTTGCACAGAAGAAAAATCGCCAGGGGGGGTATTGGTTTGATCGGCTGCGCCTAAAGGAGTTAGCGTTAGGTTTTTATTTTTATGTTATAATATAAGAAGTTCCATCCAAGTCCCTCCAAATAGAAGTATAACGCATTATGGAAGAAAAGTTAAATGGTTTAACGTACCGAGATGACGTAAAGGGTTCCGAGAAACGTCGGTTAAATCCCTAGAATTATACATACTTTACGAGGTTTAACTCTTGGAACCGAAATTAACGGGCGTTACAGATGTGCAAAGATTTTGAAGTCGTTATGAAATCAAAATACAAAATGAGTTCCATGGGTGAAATGAATTTCTTTCTTGGACTGCAAGTGCAACAGAAATTTGAAGGAATATTCATCAACCAGTCGAAGTATGTGCAGGAGATTCTAACCAAGTTCACGTGCCATGACTTGAAGATAGTGTCTACACCTATGGACACACATGAAAAGATGGTGGTTGATGAAAAGAGGGAGCCTGTGGATCAAATTGAATATAGAACCAAGATTGGATCTCTCATGTACTTGACAGTATCAAGGCCTGACATCATGTTTTCAGTTTGTGTTTGTGCAAGGTTTCAAGCAAATCCGAAGGTGTTCAACATGTTAGCTGTGAAAAGAATTTTCAGATACCTCAAGGGTAAACCAGATCTGAGAATATGGTATCCAAAGAACAGCTCATTTGACTTAATGGCCTTTACAGATAATGACTTTGATGGTTGCAACATGAGCAGAAAGTCAACTTCGGGTGGATGTCAATTTCTGGGAAATAGGCTAGTGTCATGGTAATGCAAGAAGCAAACTACAGTGTCCATTTCAACTGCTAAAGCTGAATACATCGCTGCATCTGCTTGCTGTGCACAGGTTCTATGGATTCAAACCAGTTGTTGGATTATGGTCTGAACTTCTTACTCACTCATATATTCATTGATAACACTTCTGCTATGTTCATATTTAAGAATCTTGTTCATCATTCCAAAACTAAGCACATTGAAATCAGGCATCATTTCATGAGAGATTGTAATGAAAAGGGACTAATAGAAATGAAAAAGGTTGAAACCAATGACAATTTGGCTAATCTGTTCACCAAACCTTTAGATAAGACCAGATTCAATTTTCTATTAGAGTCCCTAGGCATGATAAATGCTGATAAAGTCTGATTAATGATATGTGTGTGAAATTCTTGCTTGAATATCTGTTTAATGTTTAATGTGTTGAATGTGTGAACTTGTGGTATGTGCTTTACTGACTATGCTTTGCTTACCTTATTGTGACTTGATTGGAAATTATGTCTAAGACTGCATGACTGTCTGAAATGATGAAAATTTACTTATTAGAAACTAAGTATGAATCAACTATTTTGAAAGGAACATTGTTTTCTAAAATGATTCAATTTTCTGGTATATGTGTGCTTAAAGTGATAATTATTCATTGAATGTGATTATATTTGTTTGAATGAAACATTGAGACTGTTTGAAGAAGCTTGTGAGTCAAAATGGATCATTTTAAAAAAAATTGTTTTTAAAATCTGGTATGAATTGAATATTCAAAATGGTATTTTAAAACAAATTAATGATTTTTTACATAAGCAAACTGTTTTTTGTGTTCTCCATAGAGATATGATAAGATTATTCAGTTCATAAGCTTTGTATAAGCTTAAAAACTTTTAGATAGAACTAGGGTCCAACCTTATGGGAAATGATAGGAAAATTGATTAAGTCATCTAATACATGAATTATAGGCTTAAAAGGCTTGAATTACTGTCATTGATATTGTATGGTAGCTTTCCATGATGTATAAATGTGACACGAGGTCGAAGACTCGCGCAAAAATTAACCAATTACAACTAATTAGATAGTGGTAAATGGGTGTCGAACACGAAGAGTTTGTGGAATATGTGTTACTGGGTAGTTTACAATTAAACTAATGTAAATGTAAATGACAAAAAAGTAAAATTCAGGTAGGTTTGATTTGATTTTATAAAATAAATAAACTAAACGAAGGTTGTAAACAATTGATTAAATGAGCATTCCTCTTGGAGCTCGGTTATTACGCAACTCTTTTGTTTAAGTTCAATGGATAAATCATAATATCTTGATTTCGTGTAAATGTAATTGTTTGCGATTAATCAAGAACTAAGTACTCGGATTCCTAGAACGCGAGGTTGTTACTTGGTTAATCAATCAATATATTCTTAACCCTAATTTCTTCTACTAAATCTCGATTGTCAACAACACCAAGAACGTATAGAACAAAATTAGGTTAAACGATATGGACAAATTACAAACAATAAAACAAACAACATGATTATATTAATCTAAACGATTCGATAATCAATCCAAGTGCACGAACAATAAACAAAAAGAGTATTGCATTAACCTTACAACCAAGAGAAATACTAAAAGTTTTAGCCACACATAATTGAAATCATCATAGTAAGTTTAATCTGAATCAATCCTAGATTATGATGTTAATCCTTGATTAGAAACACCCAAAATGTTGTTCCCAAGTACCAAAATCACCACAAAACAATGTCTAGATCGGAATAATGAAGAATGGAGCTCAAAAGCCAATTATAACATAAAAAACGAGTTGTAACCGCCACCAGTCGTCAGGGTCCACCGTAAGCTACGGTGGCCACCGTAGCTTACGGTGTAACGCCCTGAAATTCGATTGGTAAACTAGGATCGTGAAATCATCGGAAACTATAGACTTTGGGATTCTGGACGATAAGTTCGGAACCCATATCATTGGAAAAATCTGCTTTTATCATTTAAAATGTTTATTTTATAAAACGACATTTACGCCTGAAAAATATTAATTTTTATGCTTTCGAAAAATTAAATGTTCTTATTTAAAAAGATTTCAAATAATTATTCGGAAAATGGTTTTATAAAAGTTTTACTGAAAAAGTTTTAGTTTGTTTAAAAACTTATGAACTCGACTAGTCTTGACCCGTCGGTAGCCTAAACCCGAACCCGAGTCACCCGAGTATTTAAGCGGAAAATCAAGTATTCTTACACCATCTCTTTCATTTCCACCAACACTTCCCACCCAAACACTCTCATTCTAGAGAGAGAAACTAGAGAGAGAAAGTCTTCAAACTTCAAATCCGAGTCCACAAATCTGTTTGTTGTTATTCTTGGTAAGATCTTCTTGAAAATCATCCATTTTCATAACCATTTTCGGCCTCAAATCGAGCAAAAACACCCATTTTCGTTTCTAGAGTTTTCGGGTCAAAAACCGTCTTGTTTTGGTGTCAAAATGCAGGCTTTTGTGTTTAAAATCACTAGGAATCGATAGCCCTTTCAATCCCGAGCATTTCCATGTCAAAAACTTCGATTTTGGGTCAAAAATCTGGAAAAGCTGAAAAACCCGTAGGTTTCTCCGTCGCCCAGCTTGAAGGAGTCGAATCAGACTCATTCGATCGAACCAGTCGATCGAATCAGTCCAGTCGATCGAATAGGAAAGCAACCGAATGGTCTCCAACTCATTCGACCGAATGAGTTTCGTATTCGATCGAACGAGTGTCTATTCGATCGAACAAGTTCCATGTTCGACCGAACGAGTTTTTCCAACTGGTTCGACCAAATGTGTTTCTAGTTCGATCGAGTGTGCCTCAGATTCGACCGAATGTGTGTCTATTCGATCGAACGTGTTCCTATTCGATCGAATCAAGCCAGAACCAAGCTGTTTTCGTCTTTAAAACCCAGTTTTTGCTCGAGGCCGCGTAAGCTCGTTTTCTTAGACTTATAGCACGTTGTTAACCTTATATATATGTTCAACTCTAGGCTAAGGAGATCTATTGTAGCACCATCCTAACCCGAGATCAAGGTGAGTTCATAGCCCCTATTTAAGCTTTTCAAAACTATGGGGTGGAAACATGGTAACTTTACACGTTTGGATAAAATCATTTATGCAAACACTCTTTAAACTATAAACTTTTGGATTTCTACACACGTGCGGAAATCCACAAGCTTTTTAAGAATCTATAAACTTTGGAAATCTATGAACATGGGGAAAACCCATCAACTTATGGAGATCTAAGAACATTGGAAATCAATGAGTATGGGAAATTCTATGAACATTGACATCATGGGAATGGGAATCATATTCATATCATCATAGTCATTGTGTCAGCATGGAAATCTAGAGATCAAAGCATCATGAGTTGAATTGGACGCGAGAGTCTATTCTACTCTCGGTAGAACTCGCGACCATGAGTGGCATTCTATTCTCGGTGGCACTCGTAACTCTTGGGATTTCATACTAGTCTAGGTGAAATCCATAACTCTTGAGGACCTATACTAGTCTCGGTAGGGACCAAGGGAACCCAGGATTCTTTGGGGAGTCTATCCTACTCTCGGTAGAACCTAGCTGAGTCCTGGATGACAAGAACGAGGTAGTCTTGGTTTAAGTCTTGCGTGGGATCAATCAAGTCTTGTGTGATCATTGAGTTTCATCATCATTCATCATCATCATCATTTATTCACCATCATCTTGGATACTAGTAAACAGTGGGATCTTGGTGTTGGTTTATCTAGTAAACTTAGCATGCTCAAATCTATATGTCCTTATTTATGCTTAACTGCTATGTGCTACATGTACCGTTGGGAGACCACAAATCTTTGAGTAATCTTATCACAAACGACTCTAATGGGAGAATAATAAGCCCGCTGAGAGTCCAGGAGAACATTTCATGTTTTACTTACTACAAAAACCTCTTTGGGAAAACCAAGAGACCTTTTCTTACAAACCATCTTAAAACCGGGTATTATATCCAAACATAGTAGTATAAGTTGTAGGAGTGGTGGGTTAGCCGCAGGTACACCCTATATATAAACCCCTACAACCTATACTAGTATGTTTGTGTATAAACTCTTTTTCTTTAAACCTATGAATTCACTCATCTACTTTATGTAGTTGACAGTTTGTTACATGTTTTCAGGAAATAATGCAGCAAGAAATCCCTAGCAAGTTTAGAGGCCTTAGAGAGATGAAGGCTAGTCTAGGAGTTGTTTGGAAACTTGATATTTTGTATTAAAACAATTTGTTTCATGTTACCTGGATGGTGTAATATTTGACATTTTGGTTATGTTTATGCATTTAGACTTTTATACTATTGTGCTCAACAATCACGACTTAGTCGCCGCGCCTCGATTATTCCGCCATCACGATCGGGGTGTGACAGATTGGTATCAGAGCCAGTGGTTATAGGGAATTAGGAAACCGACCTAGACTATAACCTAGGATCCTTGACTCTAGATAGCTCATGCATCACAATCACATGTCTACACTTATATACGTGCTGCGTGCTTATGTGTTGTATATTAACTGTTAATCTCTTGAGCCATGTCATTCTGTGTTCTTGGTATAATCTATGTCCTCTATTCTTAATCTTTGCCGTGTCATCGATTCTATCTAACGCTCGTTTTTTTTTTTCTTTTCTTTTTTTTTTTTTTCGTTTTGTCAAGAATGCCTCCCAGACGTGCACCCGCCCCCTTGGACTCCGCTGATCTAGCCAACCTTATAGCCCAGCAGATCGCGGCTGTGTTACCAGGCATGGTAACAGCCATCAGCCAGGGGCTGAGGCAAGAAGGAACCTCTGGGGCCAACCAAATTCCAGCTCAGAACGCAAATGAACCAGCAAATAAGCCATACAAGGACTTCATGGCTACCAAACCCACCAGCTTCAGCGGTTCAGAAGGCGCCGTTGGTCTCCTCCAGTGGATCGAAAAGATGGAGGCTGCCTTTGTTATTAGCTCGTGCCCTGAGACACTGAAAGTCACGCACGCGGCAAGCATGTTGTCTAAACGCGCGCTGACCTGGTGGAACAACGAGATAAGAACCCGCGGGCGTGAGGCTGCCTTGGCCATGACCTGGTCGGAATTTGTAGCTTTGGTTACCCGCGAGTTCGTACCTCGCAGTGAGGTGCAGAAACTTGAAGCTGAGTTTTGGGTGCACAAAATGAAGGGCGCTGATCACCAAGGGTACACGGAGCGTTTTCACGAGCTCTCCCTTCTCGTACCACACTTGGTCACCCCTCCCTCCCGGGCTATTGAGCTTTACATCAATGGCCTACCTGACGCTGTCCGTGGAATCGTTATCGGGGCTGACCCATCAACCCTACAAGCGGCCATTGAACTAGCTGCCCGACTGACCCAGGACCAGGTTAAGACTGGGGTCCTAGCCAAAGGTATGGGCAAGGCCGCTGAGGGCTCATCCAAAAAGATCAACCGCATCAAAAAGCGTAAGGCTAGCAGTTACGCGATGGTTACTCCCGCAACCCCAATCAGCTCTGTCGCTCCTGCTCCCACCCCTTCTGGAAGGCCAAAGAGGGAGTACACTGGGGTTCACCCCAAGTGCGGCACTTGCCAATTTCATCACCCTGCCGGAACCCCGTGCTGGAAATGCACGAACTGTGGACGTTTGGGGCACCTAGCGGAACGCTGCAGATTTCAAGGTAATCAACTGGCAATACAGAGCAGCAGTTCCCAACCCAGCAACACTCGAAGCTGTTTCGAGTGTGGAGCCACGGACCATTTCAGGAGCAGGTGTCCTCGTCTTGCAAATCTTCCTCCGGCCCGAGGCCGAGCCTTTACTATTGGCGCTGCTGAAGCTCGCCAAAATCCTGACGTCATTACTGGTACGTTCATCCTTAACAATCTCTGGGTTTCTATTCTATTTGACTCGGGTGCAGATAGGAGTTTTATTTCTAGCGAGTTGGTCCCATTGCTTAATCTAGGAACCTCTGTCTTAGACCCCGCTTTCTCTGTCGAAATGGCAAACGGAGAGTCTACCCAAGTGAACAAAATCGTTCGCAATTGCACGCTTACGTTTGATCAGACGTCTCTTAACATTGACCTCATCCCTATGCAATTAGGAAGTTTCGATGTAATTGTTGGGATGGATTGGTTGTCCATCAACCACGCGGAAGTGGTGTGTGCTGAGAAGCTCATTCGCGTTCCTTGTTCTTCTGGCGAGTCCATAATTATTCAAGGAGAAAGATCAGGCAGATGTCTGAAATTAATCTCCTGCTTTAAAGCTCGGCGATGCCTTCGAAAGAAGTGTCTCGCCTTCCTAGCTCATGTCTCCATCAAGAAATCTTTGGGGAAGAAGCTCTCTGATGTCCCCGTTGTGCGTGAATTTCCAGACGTTTTTCCTAAAGACTTACCCGGACTACCTCCTAGCCGACAAGTCGAATTCCACATCGAATTAGTTCCCGGTGCAACCCCCGTGGCAAAATCTCCGTATCGTTTGGCTCCGTCAGAAATGCAGGAATTATCGAGCCAGCTATAGGAACTACTAGACAAGGGTTTTATTCGCCCTAGTTCATCTCCATGGGGAGCTCCAGTCCTCTTCGTCAAGAAGAAGGACGGATCTTTCCGGATGTGCATAGACTATCGTGAGCTTAACAAACTCACGGTCAAGAATCGGTATCCATTACCAAGGATTGACGATCTTTTCGACCAGCTGCAAGGAGCCACTTACTTTTCCAAGATCGACCTACGCTCAGGTTATCACCAAGTACGCGTCATGGAGGACGACATCGCGAAAACCGCTTTCAGAACTCGTTATGGACACTACGAGTTCCTAGTCATGCCTTTTGGTTTGACGAATGCCCCTGCGGTGTTCATGGATCTCATGAATCGCGTTTGTCGTCCATACCTGGACCAGTTTGTTATCGTCTTCATTGACGATATTCTCGTTTATTCCCGCTCTAAAGCCGACCATGAGCTTCATCTCAGGCTTACCTTGGATCTGCTGAGGAAAGAGCAACTCTACGCCAAATTCTCCAAATGCGAATTCTGGCTAAGGGAAGTTCAATTCTTAGGTCACATCATTAACAAGGAAGGCATTCATGTCGACCCTGCCAAGATTGAAGCCATCAAAAATTGGGGAGCGCCTACAACGCCAACCGAAATTCGTTCATTTCTTGGTTTAGCTGGGTACTACCGTCGATTCATCTCGAACTTTTCAAAGATCGTATTGCCTCTCACAATGTTAACTCAAAAAGGGGAACCATTCATTTGGAACCAAGAGCAAGAAGAGGCTTTCCAAACATTGAAACATAAACTCTGTCATGCACCAATCCTGTCACTTCCTGAGGGTAACGATGATTTTGTTGTTTATTGCGACGCCTCGAGCCAAGGTCTAGGCTGCGTCTTAATGCAACGCGGTAAGGTCATCGCTTATGCCTCGCGCCAACTCAAGAGTCATGAGAGGATTTATGTCACCCACGACTTGGAATTGGGTGCTGTGGTCTTTGCCTTAAAAATATGGAGACACTACCTATACGGTACGAAATGTGTCATCTTCACCGACCACAAGAGCCTACAACACATCCTCAACCAAAGGGAGCTAAACATGCGACAACGTCGATGGGTTGAACTCCTAAGTGACTACGACTGCGAAATCCGCTACCACCCTGGAAAGGCTAACGTAGTGGCTGACGCGTTAAGTCGCAAGGAAAGGACCCAGTTGCATGCGATCCGTATTCAGTCCAATCTTCCCTCCTTGGTTCTTGAAGCTCAAAAGCAAGCGATTGCTGGTGGTGATCTCAAAAATATGCTATCTTGCGGTGCCGAACGGAAGTTTGAAACCAAGTATGATGGTATACTTTACTACTTAAATCGCATGTGGATTCCAAACTCTGAACCACTTCGAGAACTTATCCTGAACGAAGCGCACAAATCCAGATACTCTATTCACCCGGGCAGTGATAAAATGTATCAGAATCTCAAGTCTCACTTCTGGTGGCCGGGTATGAAGAAAGTCATAGCTTTGTACGTCGGTAGGTGCCTAACATGCTCGCGGATCAAGACTGAACATCAGAGACCATCTGGCCTGTTACAAAAACCGATCATACCGCAGTGGAAGTGGGACGAAGTCGCTATGGACTTCATTACCAAACTCCCGCGGACACCCAGCGGTTATGACACGATTTGGGTTATCGTGGATTACTTGACCAAGTCTGCCCACTTTCTCCCTGTCCGCGAGGACTACACTACGGAGAAGCTGGCGCGGATTTACATTCGTGAGATCGTAACCCGTCACGGTGTGCCTAAGGGCATCACGTCTGACCGTGACCCCTCTTTTGCGTCAAGGTTCTGGAAGTCATTTCAGAAAGCCTTTGGGACAAGTGTGAAACTTAGCTCTGCCTATCATCCTGAAACGGACGGACAGAGCGAAAGGACCATACAAACCCTGGAGGATATGCTCAGAGCCTGTATCCTTGAATTCGGTAGTAGCTGGGAGACTCACCTTCCTCTTGCAGAGTTCTCATACAATAACAGCTATCATGCTACCATCAAATGCGCACCATTCGAGGCACTCTATGGCAGGAAATGTCGTTCTCCACTGTGTTGGTCCGAGACCGGAGATTCTCAAATCCTCGGCCCGGAACTGATACAGGAAACCACTGACAGTATCGCCATCATCCAGCAAAGACTTAAGGACGCCCGCTGTCGACACAAGTATTACGCTGACAAACGCCGCAAACCTCTGGAGTTCCAAATAGGCGATCGCGTAATGCTCAAAGTTTCCCCCTGGAAGGGCATTGTTCGCTTCGGGAAAAAGGAAAGTTTGCTCCAAGGTACGTAGGACCTTTCAAGATCATCGAAAAGGTCGGACCCGTAGCCTATCGCTTGGAATTGCCTCCAGAACTCAGCCGTGTTCACAACGTTTTTCATGTGTCACAACTCAAAAAGTGCCTCGTTGACGAGACCGCTCAAATCCCGATCGACACGGTTCGCATCGATGACAAACTACACTTTGTTGAGGAACCTGTCGAGATCCTAGATCGAGAAGTCAAAAGGACTAAGCGAAGCCGGATACCCATAGTCAAGGTACGTTGGAACAACCATCGTGGACCCGAGTTCACATGGGAGCGAGAGGATAAGATGAAGGAGGAATACCCTCATCTGTTCGCATAGTCATCATCTTTGTAATTCTAGAAATCTTGGAGTCTATGTAATCGTAATCATGTAATCAGGGACCAATATCAATCAATGAAGTATCATGTTGTTCCTATTTGCTTATAAATATTCTCTTATTTGCATAACACCAAGTTTGGCTACCCATGACTCGTGCTGGAAAACACAAGTTGTGCATACTTAATCATGTAAACATTGGGGTAAACTATGTATCATTGAGCCAAAATTTGTCATCATTCTAGCATTCATGAAGCATGGTTGTGTGTGTGTGTGTGGTGTCGTGTCGATTTTTCTAGCCGCACACAATGGAGTTTATACATTGATACAAGGTGAACTCGTAATTATAGTCCGGAATATAATTACATCAAGTTCACAGGTGTATACGTGTATAAACAATATGCTATTGTGTAACTATGAGTCGTGAACTCAAGCTTCGTGTAGGGAATTAATCAATGAATGTTGAAGGAGTGGTGGGTTAGCCGCTGGTACACCCTATACATAAACCCCTTCGGCACAAGTTGATTATGTCTGAAGCGAGACTTGGAATTAGGGACTCATAGTTAGCGTGGCAGCTGTGAGGCGTTAAATTCAAGAGTTATTGAGGGAATTATTCATTGGAGATTGAAGGAGTGGTGGGTTAGCCGCTGGTACACCCTATATATAAACCCCTTCAATCCGAAATGAATATGTCTGATGTAAAGCTTGAAGGTGATGCCTTGTAGTGGAAAATAGTGTGTCGTCCTGTGTGTCATTGAACTAATAGGAGTCGAAAGAAACACCCAAGTGGAGTTGAGGGAGTGGTGGGTTAGCCGCTGGTACACCCTATATATAAACCCCTTCAACTTGATTTGGGTGGTATCCAAGACGAAAATTAGGGGTAGTGGCGCATACTGGTCATCATGGGATCATTTGATCTAAAACATCATTGCATCAACTATACTAAGTTCTAAATTTCGGGACGAAATTCCTCTAAATTGGGGAGGATGTAACGCCCTGAAATTCGATTGGTAAACTAGGATCGTGAAATCATCGGAAACTATAGACTTTGGGATTCTGGACGATAAGTTCGGAACCCATATCATTGGAAAAATCTGCTTTTATCATTTAAAATGTTTATTTTATAAAACGACATTTACGCCTGAAAAATATTAATTTTTATGCTTTCGAAAAATTAAATGTTCTTATTTAAAAAGATTTCAAATAATTATTCGGAAAATGGTTTTATAAAAGTTTTGCTGAAAAAGTTTTAGTTTGTTTAAAAACTTATGAACTCGACTAGTCTTGACCCGTCGGTAGCCTAAACCCGAACCCGAGTCACCCGAGTATTTAAGCGGAAAATCAAGTATTCTTACACCATCTCTTTCATTTCCACCAACACTTCCCACCCAAACACTCTCATTCTAGAGAGAGAAACTAGAGAGAGAAAGTCTTCAAACTTCAAATCCGAGTCCACAAATCTGTTTGTTGTTATTCTTGGTAAGATCTTCTTGAAAATCATCCATTTTCATAACCATTTTCGGCCTCAAATCGAGCAAAAACACCCATTTTCGTTTCTAGAGTTTTCGGGTCAAAAACCGTCTTGTTTTGGTGTCAAAATGCAGGCTTTTGTGTTTAAAATCACTAGGAATCGATAGCCCTTTCAATCCCGAGCATTTCCATGTCAAAAACTTCGATTTTGGGTCAAAAATCTGGAAAAGCTGAAAAACCCGTAGGTTTCTCCGTCGCCCAGCTTGAAGGAGTCGAATCAGACTCATTCGATCGAACCAGTCGATCGAATCAGTCCAGTCGATCGAATAGGAAAGCAACCGAATGGTCTCCAACTCATTCGACCGAATGAGTTTCGTATTCGATCGAACGAGTGTCTATTCGATCGAACAAGTTCCATGTTCGACCGAACGATTTTTTCCAACTGGTTCGACCAAATGTGTTTCTAGTTCGATCGAGTGTGCCTCAGATTCGACCGAATGTGTGTCTATTCGATCGAACGTGTTCCTATTCGATCGAATCAAGCCAGAACCAAGCTGTTTTCGTCTTTAAAACCCAGTTTTTGCTCGAGGCCGCGTAAGCTCGTTTTCTTAGACTTATAGCACGTTGTTAACCTTATATATATGTTCAACTCTAGGCTAAGGAGATCTATTGTAGCACCATCCTAACCCGAGATCAAGGTGAGTTCATAGCCCCTATTTAAGCTTTTCAAAACTATGGGGTGGAAACATGGTAACTTTACACGTTTGGATAAAATCATTTATGCAAACACTCTTTAAACTATAAACTTTTGGATTTCTACACACGTGCGGAAATCCACAAGCTTTTTAAGAATCTATAAACTTTGGAAATCTATGAACATGGGGAAAACCCATCAACTTATGGAGATCTAAGAACATTGGAAATCAATGAGTATGGGAAATTCTATGAACATTGACATCATGGGAATGGGAATCATATTCATATCATCATAGTCATTGTGTCAGCATGGAAATCTAGAGATCAAAGCATCATGAGTTGAATTGGACGCGAGAGTCTATTCTACTCTCGGTAGAACTCGCGACCATGAGTGGCATTCTATTCTCGGTGGCACTCGTAACTCTTGGGATTTCATACTAGTCTCGGTGAAATCCATAACTCTTGAGGACCTATACTAGTCTCGGTAGGGACCAAGGGAACCCAGGATTCTTTGGGGAGTCTATCCTACTCTCGGTAGAACCTAGCTGAGTCCTGGATGACAAGAACGAGGTAGTCTTGGTTTAAGTCTTGCGTGGGATCAATCAAGTCTTGTGTGATCATTGAGTTTCATCATCATTCATCATCATCATCATTTATTCACCATCATCTTGGATACTAGTAAACAGTGGGATCTTGGTGTTGGTTTATCTAGTAAACTTAGCATGCTCAAATCTATATGTCCTTATTTATGCTTAACTGCTATGTGCTACATGTACCGTTGGGAGACCACAAATCTTTGAGTAATCTTATCACAAACGACTCTAATGGGAGAATAATAAGCCCGCTGAGAGTCCAGGAGAACATTTCATGTTTTACTTACTACAAAAACCTCTTTGGGAAAACCAAGAGACCTTTTCTTACAAACCATCTTAAAACCGGGTATTATATCCAAACATAGTAGTATAAGTTGTAGGAGTGGTGGGTTAGCCGCAGGTACACCCTATATATAAACCCCTACAACCTATACTAGTATGTTTGTGTATAAACTCTTTTTCTTTAAACCTATGAATTCACTCATCTACTTTATGTAGTTGACAGTTTGTTACATGTTTTCAGGAAATAATGCAGCAAGAAAACCCTAGCAAGTTTAGAGGCCTTAGAGAGATGAAGGCTAGTCTAGGAGTTGTTTGGAAACTTGATATTTTGTATTAAAACAATTTGTTTCATGTTACCTGGATGGTGTAATATTTGACATTTTGGTTATGTTTATGCATTTAGACTTTTATACTATTGTGCTCAACAATCACGACTTAGTCGCCGCGCCTCGATTATTCCGCCATCACGATCGGGGTGTGACATACGGTGGCTTTGAAAATCACTAAGCCATGTTCAATATGTTTACGCTGGGACCCTACCGTAGCTTACGGTGGCTACCGTAAGCTACGGTAGCCTCAGCTCCAAGTTCTTTGTTCTTCTTTGACTTATTGACTGCCATCACCAACTCTTGAGTTCTTTTCTCCTCTCCATCATAGTTCACTTGAATCGCCATTTTTAGCACCTGTACCTGCAAACACGCATCATATACGGTAGTAACCTAAATCCTTGAAATAACACATAAACGCTCATGTTTTGTTTAGAATTACTACAATTAAGGGTGGCTCTACGATCCACCCGCCACATTCCCATACTTGCTCGTTGCTTGCCCTCAAGCAACTCGTCAAACCAATTGTTTTTAGAACACCACCACCACACAAACCACAAACCCGGCTCAGTTAAGGTCCCGAGTCATACCGTATTCCCACATAATCAGAGGTTTGCACTAGCTTACTTGATATTATATTTTAAAACTTAGAATTCTAGTCAACCTTAACATGCTTTCGGTCTTTACTTGCACATAAAACACCGTCATTCATTACTCACTTATCGGTGACGGTTCCAAATATCAGAATCATACACGATTCTCCTCGCATACGCTTGTACCACCGTCAAATCTCCACCTAATCATGCTTTAACATAAAAGCAAATCAAGAGGTCTTAAATGGGTTGTAATGAGGCTAGGGGTAAAGGTATGGAATGGGGATATTGAAAGTGGCTCAAATGATCCAACCCAGCTTGTTACATCAAAAGTAAATTAAACAACAAAACATACCACTATATACATAACAGCTTTCATAATGAACTCGAACCATAAGGCTTTGAACATTGCCTCGACTTTTCCTTGTCGTTTTCTCTTATATATATATATATATATATATTTCACTTTTTTGACATAATAACTTGCATAAACAATTAACTACTACTCTCTATTTATTACTAACGAAACAACTACAATTACAAAAACAACCTACTAAGCCGGATCGTCTCACAATTACATCGGGGTTTGATCAAATAAAAGGAATAGGTCCAATAAAGTTTTCTAAAGGAACCTGTCAGGACCGTCCCTCGGGTGAACCCTTAGCAAAGGTTTGACAAGAACACACCGACTCGAATACTCCAAAGACCG
The DNA here is from genome assembly GCF_021521415.1 of Bidens hawaiensis. Taxonomy (NCBI): domain Eukaryota; kingdom Viridiplantae; phylum Streptophyta; class Magnoliopsida; order Asterales; family Asteraceae; genus Bidens; species Bidens hawaiensis. The sequence continues at coordinate 124,337 of NW_027495427.1, read as the reverse complement.
ATTGAATATCCCGGCGAAATCAGGATATCCAATGATTGAGAATGAAGGATTGTGAACAGATATCAAACACAAAATAGTAAATGATAATCAATAAATGCTATTTCAGAGACAAAGACTCACTATATTTAATGACACATAAAAGGAACAGTGAATGGAATGTCTAGGGTTTTGTGCGACGCAACCGCTTTTGTACGATGAACACAATGGAATGTTTTCGTAATCAGTGCGTGCCTGCCTCCGTCTTGAAATCCGTGCCCTAAAGGTACCCTAGGAAGTCTATTTATAGACCCCGACATTCCTTCTAGAAGTCCTAGTTATTACATAATGAAAGACAAATCAAATACAAGTGTTACGGTCCTCGAGCAAGGTACATACCTTGCTCGAGCAAACTTCCTATACTAGGTGTGCTTGGTGAATGTCCTCGAGCAGACTTTACTTGGAATATATTCTCTTTCGAAGAATACATATTCCCTTTGAGTAAGCTTCATTCCTCTTGACTTGTTCAAACTTTGCTCGAATAAGTCCATCGAGCAAGCTCATTCTTCTTGATGTCTTCAGCTTTTCTTATTCAGCAATCTTTAGCATGCTCGGAAGTAAATCTTGCTCGGTAACTGAACTGTGCTCGAAGTCTTTGCTTTGATTCACGTGACATCCTCTTATTGCATCCATGCTCGTCCCCATGTGCTCGATCATCCTGTGCTCGTAACACTTGGCTGGAACTTGTATGATCAAGCTGTTTGCTCGATTGGCAATCCATGCTCGATAGAAGAATACTCTTGCTCGTTGAAGTGTAGCTTGCTCGAAGCCTTCAACACTTAGAAGAATCAACCATTTAAGGTTCAGAACCTTGCTCGAAGTAGTAAAAACCATGCTCGATCGTTTGGGCTTGCTTGAATTCCATACTTAGCCGTTTTCGGAGGAGGTTGAGAAGATTCCAATCTTCCTTATCAAAAATCCGACCCAACAATGTAGGGTATTTAGGATAACAAAACACCACCACGAGCATGACCCTTAAATTCCAACTTGTGATTACTCCACCCAACCTCCCAAAACCCAAACAGAAATGGAAATATAAGATACAAAAATGTACAAGGGAACACCTGATTTGCTGCCAACGCAGCTCAATAGTAACGTGCTTGAGGTGGTCCAAAAATGGACGTCATCACGTCCATGAATTCACCAAAACCAAACGCCCCCTGATCCTCTCCACCGGCTTGACTTTCCCCTTGAGTTTGTCCTGAACCTTGAGTTTGTCATGGATCCAACCATTCTGTACGATGCAACGGTAGCATGGGATAATTCACCGTACCGTCGTATGGTGGCAATGTGGTGTAGTCAACTATTGGTGGGTCAGCCACCACCGGTTGCCCCGAATTCCATGCGGCGTGCAATTTTCTCTGACGGTCATCCTCATATCGATGGTTGATTTCTCTTTGTTCAGCATAAGCGTGGGTCCGGTTCCACACTTCTTGGCGATCATACATTTTCTTTTGAGCGCGCTCCATAGTAGCGCCCATGAATGTTTGATGATCAAACAATGTCTGAGTTGTCTCGGCCCAATTATAGTAGTGTGCTGGCCTGGTGTTGAATATTACATCCTGCATGCTGCCATGGTGTGCCCAATTTGGGTCAAATGTTTGCCTTGAATAATCAAATGGTAAGGCACTTCCCCGTCCCCATCCTTGCGCACTTGAACTACCACCTACTCCTTCACTTTCCATCGCAACCCGCTCACCCAGTTCATCATCATAATCATCCTTTCCACTCTCTCCCTCTTCATCATCACTCTCACTTTCATCTTTTTCTCCCAGTTGCAAAGGTCGAGCATCAACCTTCAATGCCCTCCATCTCTGTCCCTCGCTTTTCAACATATGGTACCTGTCACTTGCCCGGTATTCCCAACCAACCCCCAGCTTTGTCACATCGAACGGCTTGTGTTTCTTCCCAACTCCAATATCATTATCTCCAATAACACCAAACCACATCAACAACGCGGTAATCAACCGACATTGTGGAATAATCTTCCTACTCACATTATTCCGGCTTATCCAAATATTGTTAAGTACTAGATACCGGAACGAAACAAGTGGTCCTCCATGCATCAAAGAGTATAGAATCGGGACATCAGGATACCTAACTTCTTACATATCCCCTCTTCTTGGCATGACATTATGTAAACAAATGATGAGCAACATTTTTGGCTCAATCTTCAAATTCTTTCTCAATAGCTTCCCATCATACGTGTCGGGTAAAAACAAAGCTTCCAACATCATTCTCCAAGTTGGATGCCTGTCTGGTTGATAATACAAGTCATTCAAATCTGGATACACGCAGTTGCTTTGAGGCTTACTATCAAATCGTGTAATTTGCCTCAATGTTTCAACTGACATAGTGACCTCAACGTTGTTAACAGTTCCAACAAGCTTCATCCCCGAGGGTTTATTAAATGAAGGACATCTCAACGTTGCCATCCATTCTTCAATTTCATCGATAAAAACATACTTCTCATTTCGATCATAACACTTGAGGGCTGCTTCCCAACCCAATGCCTTGAATCGATCAAAAACATCATACGGACCAAACTCATGTTCCGGGACCACTTTCTCACAAATAAATGCGTCGTAGTTCTTTGTTAAAGTATTCATTTTCTCGTGAAACAACTCTTGTTGCCATCTCAATTCATGATCTGTTAGTGGTCCATGAGTCCAATCCGGTTTAACATGTGGTTTTGTGTTGGTCGTCGGGATGGATTGCAATTTGATTATATCCCGAGTACCCATCCAAAAAACAATAAAAAATTTTACCCGACAATTTTTCAATAATTTGGTCAATAAAAGGTAATGGAAAATGAGGTAGCCACATTTAGCTTCCTATAATCAATGACACTCGCCACCCGGTTACCGGTCGGGTGGCGATTTGTTCACCACTTTCATCTTTAATTACCTGGATGCCGGCTTTCTTTGGAACTACCTGTGTTGGACTTACCCATGCACTGTCTGAAATTGGATAGATAATTTCCGCATCGAACCATTTGATGACTTCCTTTTTCACCACCTCTCTCAAATTGGGATTCAACCTCCTTTGAGTTTCCCGAGTATGCTTTGCATCGTCCGTGGTGATGATTTTGTACTTGACTATAGATGGACTAATACCCTTCAAATCGGCTATTGTCCACCCAATCACCACCTTGTGAGCCTTCAAAACTTCCAACAATCCCTCTTCTTGAGCCTCATCCAAGTTAGAGGCAATGATAACCGGCAACGTCTCACCTTCTCCCAAAAACGCATACTTGAGATGACTTGGCAATTCTATCAATTCTACCTTGGGAGGACAAATCAACGAGGGTTTAGTATCCGAATTGATTTCTGTTGGTAGACTCTCAACCTGATAAGTCCATGGTGGTCTTCCGTCTTGCAATGCCAATACCTCTTGTTTCTTTTCCTCTAACTCCAATGCACAACTGTGAACCTGTTTAGAATCATCACAAACACAAACATCCAACATACCTTCCTCATACTCGTGTGGTACACACCCATCTATGATATCTGCCATAAAACATTCTTCACTAGCCAATGAATTAGCAACATTAGTAAACACATTTAAACGCATTTTTCTATTTCCAAAGGCCATGTCAACTGTACCAAACCGGCAGTTAATAATAGCATGAGCAGTATTTAAAAATGGCCGACCCAATATAACATTTCGTTGTTGTGTTGGGTCAACCGACGAGTAATCCAGAACCAAAAAGTCAACAGGATAATAAAATTCCTTTACTTTAACAATAACGTCCCGCACAATCCATCGAGGAAGTTTGTGAGACAAATCAGCCAATACAACTGTGGTCTCAACTCGTTTAAGTGGACCAAAATCATATTGGTCATACAAACCCCCCGGTAGGATACTCACACCAGCTCCAAGATCCAATAGTGCCCGTGACATTTGAAAGTCACCCACTTGAATGTTAATCAAGGGCGCTCCCGGGTCTTGAAGCTTAGGTGGAAGATCACCCTTTAGAATTGCACTTACTCATTCAGTTAAATCAACTCGTTTAGGAACTTTTTGTTGTCTTTTCTAAGTACACAATTCTTTTAAAAATTTTGTATATGCGGGTACTTGTTTTATTGCTTCAAGTAAAGGAAGATTAACTTTAACCTGTTTAAATACCTCCCACATCTCCTCCTTTTGAGGACCCCGTTTTAAAAGCACGTTTTTCTTACCCGGATCAATCAAAGCCGAAGGAAATGGAATTGGAACCTCTCCCACTTCCTTACTTTTATCGTTTAAAAGTTCATTTTGATCTGAATCTTTGTTTGAAAACATGGATGGTTTAGGGGGTTGAATGGGTGAAGATTGTTCATCTTCACTTTCTACCCCCGTCACATCCTCTACCACACCTTCAACTAATTCTGGTGTAGTATTGATTTGAAACTCCTTACCACTTCTTAAAACACTACCTGATTAATCGGCACATTGCGAGAAGTAGTGTGAGTAGGGTTCACCTTGGTGTCATTCAGGAGTTGACCTTTGTTCTTCTTCAAATTGGATACCTCGGTTGCAAGTTGGCCCATTTGAGTTATCAATGATTGGATGGCCTTGTCATGAATCTCATCCTTTTGTATACGAGCTTCATCTAACTAATTCCTCTTTTGCATCTCTTGTTGCATCATTTTTAGCATGTCCATCACTTCAATCCCACTTGATGAACTTTGGACCGAAGACCCACCTTGATTACCACCTGTTCCTTGAAATTGACTTTGATTTCCTTGGTTGAAGTATTTTTGACAAGGGATAAAGGTGGTTTGAGAAGTCCCTTGGAAATTCGGATTGAGTTGAGTTGCTTGATTTCCATAATGGAAATTTGGATGATTTCTCAACCCGGGGTGGTAAGTGTTTGAGTTCATATTGAAATTTCGATTACCACACCCTTGACCTTGAAGTGCATTCACCTCTTCAACTTGTGCTTGCCCTACCGTACACATATCAGCCCCATGACCCAACTCGTTACAATTGATACAAACATCAATTCTTTGATTAGTAGTTTGTAACCCCACATCCTTCACAGCATGAACTTGCGGTCTTCCAATTGTCGGCCTTGCTCTTCTTGCAGTTTGAGCCATTCTCTTTGATGTGACCGATATTTGTTCCAAGAATGCCCAATCGTCTCGTTCATAATTGGTACCGAACGTACCGTTTGTGATTGACATCAAATCCCTTTCATCTTCCGCATTCAACCCTTCATAAAAAGCATTCAACAACTCCCAAAGAGCTATACCATGATGAGGACAATTCTTGATCATCATGTTGAACCTCTCGAATGCTTCATGAAACATTTCACCGATTGTTGTTGGAAAGACCTCAAACTTCGTCTCGCATAATTAGTTTTTTGGGCTGTGTAAAACTCTTCTAAGAACCTTTGTTGCATCTCGGCCCAAGTATAAATCGATGCAGATGGCAAGGTGTAAAACCATCTCTTCGCCTTATCCTCCAACGAAAATTGAAATAACACCAATTTCACTTCATCCGGTGTAAAACCCTGACCCCCAATCGTGTTGCAAATGGAGTCATATGCCTCCAAATGAAAATAAGGTTCTTCCGTTGCTAAACCCTTGGACTTTGGTAAACTTTGGAGTGCATTAGTTCTCACCTCAAACGTTCTTCCATTTTGGTTTTGAGGAATAACCACCGGAGATGGGTTATTGTTGATGATCGGTCTAAAGTGAGCTTCAATTCCTCTAACCATTTCTCTTGCATGACGTCTTGGTACCCCCAATGGTACTCTCGGTTGGCCCATTTGCCGATAAACAGGCCTTTGTTGTGCATATTGTTGGTATTGTGGTTGAGGATTTGGTTGTTGAAACTGAGGTTGTTGCAATGGTTGTGGTTGTTGCGGCTGGTCTTGAATAATTGGAGGTCCACCCCATTGTTGCACTTGTTGTTGCGGTTGACTTTCGGGTCCATACCCGAATTGCCCTTGAGTCCTCAATTGGTTCCCATCAACCCCACTTGCAAACCCTTCTTCAAAATCTTCATACCTTTGGCTACCATCACCATACCGTGGCCCACCAAACAAATGCAGGCCCGATCTTTGACCCAATGGAATATGAGTTATGGGTGGGTCTTGGGTAAATGTGTATGGTTGTTGATAATGTGGATTTTGTTGAGATTGGAAAGATGATTGTTGTGGGGAGTTTGATGATTTTCCTTGAATAGGCATGAAAGTGGTCAAGGGTGGAAGGTTAGGTGGTGATTGAAAACTAAACACGGTTGAAGTTGGTACATTTGAAGAGGTTGTGGTAGTAATGGGTTCAGTGGATGATGGGTTTTCAGAATTTATGGGTGGTGGCATTGGCCGGACAGTTTGTTCCGAAGCCATGATTGTGGTGTCAGTTGTTCGAATTTTTATACTTGGAAACCCAATAACCTTGTTTTCCCTTTGCAGAATCCGGTTCTGACGAAAGGTTCTCTCGATTTCAGGATCAAACGCTAACGGTAATGAAGACCGAGAGCGTCTTGTATGCAAATACCTGTAAGTACCTGCACACTAGCACAACCCGCGTAAAACTAACAATAACAATTTAAACAAAAATAACACACGTTGCGCACTACTCCCCGGCAACGGCGCCAAAATTTGACACGAGGTCGAAGACTCACGTAAAAATAAACCAACTACAACTAATTAGATGGTGGTAAATGGGTGTTGAACACGAAGAGTTTGTGGAATATGTGTTACTGAGTAGTTTACAATTAAACTAATATAAATGTAAATGACAAAAAAGTAAAATTCAGGTTGGTTTGATTTGATTTGATAAATTAAATAAACTAAACGAAGGTTGTAAACAATTGATTAAATGAGCATTCCTCTTGGAGCTCGGTTATTATGCAACTCTTTTGTTTAAGTTCAATGGATAAATCATAATATCTTGATTTCGGGTAAATGTAATTGTTTGTGATTAATCAAGAACTAAGTACTCGGATTCCTAGAACGCGAGGTCGTTACTTGGTTAGTCAATCAATATATTATTAACCCTAATTTCTTCTACTAAATCTCGATTGTCAACAACACAAAGAACGTATAGAATGAAATTAGGTTAACGATATGAACAAATTACAAACAATCAAACAAACAACGTGATTATATTACTCTAAACGATTCAATAATCAATCCAGGTGCACGAACAATAAACAAAAAGAGTATTGCAATAACCTTACAACCAAGAGAAAAACTAAAATTTTTAGCCATACATAATTAAAATCATTATACCAAGTTTAATCCGAAGCAATCCTAGATTATGATGTTAATCCTTGATTAGAAACACCCAAAATGTTGTTCCCAAGCACCAAAATCACCCCAAAATAATGTCTAGATCGGAATAATGAAGAATGGAACTCAAAGCCAATTATAACATAAAAAACGAGTTGTAACCGCCACCAGTTATCAGGGTCCACCGTAAGCTACGGTGGCCACCGTAGCTTACGGTGGCTTTGAAAATCACTACGCCATGTTCTATCTGTTTATGCTAGGCTGCTACGTTGGGACCCTACCGTAGCTTACGGTGGCTACCGTAAGCTACGGTATCCTCAGCTCCAAGTTCTTTGTTCTTCTTTGACTTATTGACTGCCATCACCAACTCTCGAGTTCTTTGCTCCTCTCCATCATAGTTCACTTGAATCGCCATTTTTAGCACCTGTACCAGCAAACACGCACCGTATACGGTAGTAACCTAAATCCTTGAAATAACACGTAAACGCTCATGTTTTGTTTAGAATTACTACAATTAAGGGTGGCTCTACAATCCACCCGTCAAGATGCCTATGTGATATAAACATAATGACCATGCTAAGCTTGATGTGGTGATGCATTTGAGGACAAAGGTATGTTTCCTTACACATCTCTCCAAATGATAGGCAGAAAGGTGATTATCCAGTCATACACAAGCCTATTGACGCTATGGTTAACCCAAAATGCTTTCAAAATTATTTAAACAGCTAATTACAAGCTATAGTTGTGTATATATATAGTGCAAAAAAAAAGAAAAAAAGGGTATTAAAAACTATTATATTTAGAAAAATTAACAGACTCAAAGGTGCCTCAGAAAACTACAGAGGTGGGGCACACAAATAAGTCCTAAACACCTTGAATGTAAGGCATGTAAATCCAAATGGCATGTAAGTCCAACGTTCAACGTTAAAGTCTGTATTTTTTGCAACTGTTCAACTAGACAAAAAATTTTTTACCATACATCAGGGGGTTGAAGTCAAGTTAGGGTGACTTGGAGAAAGCTAAATAAGCTTTGAGAAGAGATTAAGGACAATCTAAATCCATAGTGTTAACCATTCAATTATTATGTATTAAATGAACCTTAAATATATCACAGAAAGCAGTGATAATCATGCTAAGTTCAAATACCTGCTATCAACCTGACTTAAGTCATAATAATGCTGACCATGAAGTGTTACGAAGTGGATAATCCATATGGTCCCATGTTGAGATCTTTCTATAAATTGTTTTGAATTGACATAGAACTGAAAGTTGATCTCTTTTTCACCTAAAACTAATGTTTGAGTCAATTCAGGGTCCAAATGATGAAGTTTTGATGATTTGAGTAAAAGTTTGAGAGTGGATATGTCTAAACTGTTAGGCATTTGACTATTGTGGTCCAACTGTGTGTTTTGAAAAGATACAAGTATATTTGAGCATGTCCTCATGCTTGAATGAGTTTTTAAGTGTTTCGAGCATAAACCATGTGTGATCTGAGATTTTTTCTCTACGAGCTCAAAGTTGTGAAATGAAAATTTTTCTAAGTATTTCGAGCATGAATCTATGCTTGAACTGTAAGTGGTGCTCTTCGAGCATATGTGGCAGAATGAAAATTAATCTAAGTGTTTTTTAGTAGAGTTGTGTCTTTGAATGTGTTCGAGTACTCTTAACTAAAAGATTATTTCTCTAAGTATACTGCGCACATCTCATTTAGGACTAGAATAGTTTGCTTGGTTGAATTTGTCTATCTGTTTACGAGCATACTGATTATCTGATTATGTTCAGTGTTCATTGGCAACACTTTCGAGTATGATTTGTAAACGAACATGAGTGAACGTTGGTGTGTTAACTTGAAATGAAAATTGGGTTAAGGTATGGTCTTTAGCACAAGTTCAATTCGAGTACAGGTTTGAAATATCATAAACTTAGTTTGTTTTAAGTTTTCTCTCGAGTAGACTTGGATTCGAGCAAACCTCTAAATGAATAATGTTTAAATACTTAACCATTTTTCAAGAGCGTATTATTGAGCACATTTTGAAAAATGCTTTCGAGCATACTAAATGACAGCTGTCTTTGGCAGTTTGCTTGAGCAGAGTAATTATGTGATTCCAAATTCTATACACACCTTGCTTGTACTAAACGACAAACTAGGGTTTTACACCCCAAGCGTTAGGTATAAATGGGGGACTTAGAAATTTTTCCAAACACTTTTTCCCTCTCTTACAACATAACCTCTGCTCGTGCTTCCTGTGCGATTACCAATAGCTCAATTTTGCTCTCGCTAACTTTCGTATTTAGCCATTAGCTCTGATTCTAACTTGGTAAGAAATCGATTATCGATGGTCGATTCTCCGACCGTTATCGAGTTTCTTACTAATTGATTATCTTGATTGTGCATGTTCGCAAATTGTTAAGGAACAGGTTATTGAGGACGAACTTCTTCTCTAGCTACTATCGCTATTAAATTCTGTTTTCACGTTATTGACAATTATATTTGTTTTACAGATCTAATGGCAATGAAATTCGAGCAAAAGCACAACATGTGTGCCTGTCTGGTTGTAGACGAAGAGAACCGGGAGTTGGAGTTCATTATAAACTTTCTAAACAACTCCAACCTTCAAGTGGCTCTTACAGAGAACCCCATAATCTACATAAATCATATTACTGATTTCTGGGGTTCAACAGACTATGCAGATGACATAAATGGATAATGGATATAGGCAACAGTTCTTGGTCAAGAGCTACAGATAACCGAAGAATCAATAAGAGAGGCACTTTAGCTAAATGATAATCACAATGTGCAACTCTCTTACTCCACATAAAGACACCGCAGAATTTTTCAAGAGTCAATGGGTTACCAAGGAGTACTTCATGAGGGTCAATTCTAAAAGGGGATGTTTCCTCTAATATATCGGTTCCTAATTCACCATGTTATACAGAGTTTATCTCCAAGAAGAGGAACCTGGACTTTGCTCAGCAAAGAGATTGCCAGTGCAACAGTTGCTATTTTATTCAACCAGCCATTCAATTTTTCGAGAATGATCTTTAATGGGTTGGTAAGCAATGCCCAAAAGGAACCACATGAGAAATTTTTGATGTATCCAAGATTTCTACAAATCTTGATCAATAGTGCATTACAAGGATTGAACACTGAAGGAGAGACTCTGCGTTTACAAGATCCTAATGTGTACAAGAGAATAAAGGGTTCCAGGAGTCAGTATAATGAAAATGCAGAATGGGACATACTTCCATGGTTACTGGACAGTCATTTTGAAGTTATGGAAGTTCCTCAATCACCTGATCCATAGGTTGAAAAATCTGATGAATGTGATAATGAAGAAGAATCAGATGCAAGTGACAATGATGATGATGATCATCAAGATGGAGGTGATGATGCTGGAAATGACAATGTTGTTGATGAACCCCGAGTGGAACAACAACATGAAATTGATGAGCCAATTAATGAAGTTATTGAGCCTATTCATGAAGAGGCTGGTCATGAGGAGAACTTGAATGAAAATATAGAGATATATAAGCCTGTTGAGAATGTGGAGGTTATTGTTGAACCAACTTAAAGAGTTGATGAGAGAAATGAAGAGCTAGTTGTGGCTAGCAGTGAGAAGGAACAGGAGGCTGTGGATAATGATGTATTCATTGATAATATGATAACACACGTTACTAGAACCATCCATATGATCACTCCACCTGATTCACCAGATCCGGTTGTTGACAAGGATGACTATTCTTCAACAGCAAAAGAGCCATTTTCACCTGGCCTAGAACCAACAGTTGGATCAGCACCCACTTCACCTGCATCAACAGAACCACTTTCACCAAGCCCGGAGCCCATGGATGAACCAACCATTTCCTCACCTGACACAGAACCACTTAATAACCAATCTGTACCAACACTGCCAACATCTCCACTGAAAGAACCTGTGCAATTGTCACAAGCAAACCAAGACACCCTTCACACCATTCAAACTAACATGCCACCCTCACCAGAATTTGTATCAAACCAACCTGAATCTGAGCCGGAAATCTTTTCTAACCAAGACACACCCTCATCCTCACCCACCAAAATTAATGAAGATTTGTTGGTGCATAACGTGGAGTTAGAATTTGAAATATTCTATTTAAAGAGAAGAATGCAATCTTGGAAGCGAGAAATAAGGCATTAGAAGAGGCACTGCTACAGGCTTTAATGAAAATTCAATCCCTGGAGAACCCTGAGGTTGAGAAGACCTCAGATGCACCAAAACAGGGGGAGAATTGAGAGAGCATAAATGGATCTAGATCTTGTGATGACATCGATGTTCACGTTGATTCGTTATACGATTAGGCTAGGAATACGTTAGTGTGTGTACTGTGTATGTTGAGAGGATAATCGGGCAGAGTAACGAGAGGAATAACGGAATACTAAGAACTGTTACGTTAGAATAACTTACAGGGGGTATTTATAGGAGATGACCTCGTTCGTTAAGATAGACTTAACGAATGAGTCATTCGTTACACTTACTTAACGAATAAACTAGCTTATTCGTTAATACTTTAATGATAGTGAATAGCCCACATTTGTTATGTTCCATTCGTTAATCTTGGTTAACGAATGGGACTTACATTAAGATGAATGTGACACATTCGTTACTGAGTAACGAATGTGCCTTACATTTAGGCATATTTACATTAATAACCCCTATAACATTAAACTATTACACTATAAGATGATAAAGACCGAGACGGACAAAACATGTATCAATAAGAATGATGATGATGAAGATGGTTTGGAGATAATTGGAAGAATATATGATGACGAAGGCAGTGACAACACCAAAGAAGAGGCAACTAATGCCTTGAACTTGACAAACATAGAGTATGATGAGAAAGAGAAAGAAAAGGATGATAAAATTTAAGTTGAGATTGAGGGGGAGTATGAAGGAGGGGTGACGGGTGGATTGTAGAGCCACCCTTAAGTGTCGTAATTCGATTTAAAATGTGTGCGTTTATGTATAAATTCAAGGATTTGGATTACTACACTATTTTGTATGAATGCAGGTACAAATGAGAAGAAAAGGTTTTTAGACTATGTTCAGATGGAGAGGAGCAAAGGACTCGATATTTGAAGATAGCAGTCAACAAGTCAAAGAAGCAAGAGTGAGATGGGATTGAGGCTACCGTAGCTTACAGTAGCCACCGTAAGCTACAGTAGAGGCTGGCGTAGAAGAGCTGTCGTAGACAGAACTTTTGTGGCATAATGATTTTGAAGCCACCGTAAGCTACGGTGGCCACCGTAGCTTACAGTGGTCGGTGGACCCTGCGCGCTGGTGACGGTTACATATCGCAAAAGATGTTATATTTTTCTTTTGACATGCTTTTCATTCCATTCCTTTTGAGACAATTGTTTTGAGTGATTTTGGTGCTTGAGAACAAGATTTTGGGTACTTCTAATCAAAGATTAACACTATAATCTTTGATTGGTTTGGATCAAACATTAAATTGATGATGCTAACCATGTGTGGTTAATCCTTTGGTATTTCTCTTGGGATGTAAGGTTAATTGCAAGACACTTCATGTTATTTGTTCTTGAATTTAGATTGATTTTCTAATTGTTATGTTAGTATGATCATGTTGTTTATATGATTGTTTGTAGTTTGTCTATATTGTTTAAACCTACTTTTGAACCACGTGTTCTTGGTGTCATTGACAATTGAGATTTAGTGGAAAGAATTAGGTTTAATAGTATTGATTGATTGTTAAGTAACAACCTCGCATTCTAGGAATCCGAGTACTTAGTTCTTAATTAATCACAAACAATTGCATTTACACAAAACCAATATAGTATGGTTTATCCATTGAATGTTAAGATAAGTGTTTAGTAATAACCCGAACCCCGAGAGGAATGCTTGTTTAATCAATCGTTTACAACTTTCGTGTAGTTTATTTAATTTCTAAAATCAAATCAAAATCAACTTGAAAATTACTTTTTGTATTTACGTTTATATTAGTTTAATTGTTAAGCTACTTATTAACACATATTCCACAAACTCCTTGTGTTCGATACCCATTTGCCACTATCTATTTAGTTGTAATTGGATTAAATTTGAGTGAGTCTTCGACCTCATGTCAAATTTTGGCGCCGTTGTCGGGGAGTAGTGCGCAACATGTGTTACTTCTGTAGTTTTTGTTTAATTATTATTGTCAGTTTTACGCGGGTTGTGCTACTGTGCAAGTACTTACAGGTATATGCATACACGAAGCTTTCGGTCCTCATCACCATAAGCTTTTGATCCTGAAATTGAGAGAACTTTTCGTCAAAATCGGATTCTTCAAAGGGAGAATAAGATTATTGGATCACCATGCACACAAAGTCGATCAACTGACACCACAATCATGGCTTCAGATCAAACTTTACCACCAATGCCGCCACCCATCAATTCAGAAAACCCACCATCCACTGAACCCATTACCACTACAAGTTCCACAAGTGAACCTACTTCAACCGTGTTTAGCTTTCAACCACCAGTTAGCTTTCCACCCTTGATCAATTTCATGCCTATTCAAGGACAATCATCAAATTCACCACAACAATCACCTTTTCACTCTCAACAACATCTACTTTTCAATTAAAAACCATATACATTACCTCAAGACCCACCCATAACCCATATTTCACCGTGTCCAAGATCGGGCCCGCAATTGTTTGGTGGGCCACATGAATTAAGGGTATGAAGAGTATGAAGAGGGATATTCAAGTGGAGTTCATGGGAATCAATTGAGGATTCAAGGGCAGTTTGGTTATGTACCCGAACGACAACCGCAACAACAAATACAACAATGGGGTGGACCACATGTCAATCAAATACAACAACCACAACCATTGCAACAAGTTCCAAAACAACCGCAATATCAACAACCCCAACAACCAAATCCTCAACCACAATTTCAACAATATGCACAATAAAGGCCCGTGTACCGGCAATGGACCAACCGAGAGTGCCATTGGGGGTACCATGAAGGCATGCAAGAGAGATGGTTAGGGGAATTGAAGCTCATTTTCGACCGGTCATCACCAATAATCCATCTCCGGTGGTTATTCCTCAAAATCAAAATGGAAGAACGTTTGAGGTTAGAACCAATGCGCTCCAAAGTTTACCAAAGTATAAGGGTCTAGCAACGGAAGAACCTTATTTTCATTTGGAGGCATATGACTCTATTTGCAACACGATTGGGGGTCAAGGTTTTTCACCGGATGAGGTTAAGTTGGTTCTATTTCAATTTTTGTTAGAAGATAAGGCGAAGAGATGGTTTTACACATTGCCTTCCGCATCAATTTATACTTGGGCCGAGATGCAAAAAAGATTTTTGGAAGAGTTTTACACGGCCCAAAAGACTAATGATGTAAGACGAAGTTTCAGAAGCTTCCAACAACAATCGGGTGAGATGTTTCATGAAGCATTTGAGCGGTTCAACATGATGATCAAGAATTGTCCTCACCATGGTATTGCTTTGTGGGAGTTGTTAAATGCGTTTCATGAGGGGTTGAATGCGGAAGACGAGCGAGATTTAATGTCAATCATAAATGGTACATTCAGTACCAATTATGAATAAGATGATTGGGCATTCTTGGAAAAATGTTGGTCAAATCAAAGAGAAAGGCTCAAACCGCAAGAAGAGCAAGCCGGCTATTACAAGACCACAAGTGCATGCCGTTAACAATAAAGAAACTCAAGTTTCAAATCAAGTGTATGATGTGTGCACGAGTTGTAATGGGTTGGGACATGCTAGTGATACATGTCCAGGTATGGAAGGGTAAGTTGAAGAGGTAAATGCAATTCAAGGTCAAGGAGGTGGTAATCGGAATTATAACATGAACTCAAACACTTACCACCCCGGGTTGAGATATCATCCAAATTTTCGCTATGGCAATCAATCAACTCAACTCAATCCTAATTTCCAAGGGACTTCTCAAACCTACTTTCTTCCTCGTCAACAATACTTCAGTCAAGGAAATGCTCAAAGTGGGAATAACCAAGGAAATCAAGGTCAATTTCAGCAATCGGGTGGTAATCAAAGTGGGTCTTTGGGTCAAAGTTCATAAAGTGGGAATGAAGTGATGGAAATGTTAAAGATGATGCAGCAAGAGATGCAGTAAAGGAATCAGTTGGATGAAGCTCGTGTACAAAAGGATGAAATTTGTGACCAGGCCATTCAATCATTGACAACTCAAATTGGCCAATTTGCAACCCTGGTATCCAACTTGAAGAAGAACAAAGGTCAACTCCTGAGTGACACCAAGGTGAACCCTACTCATACTACTTCTCGCAATGTGCCGATTAATAAAGTAAGTGTTTTAAGAAGTGGTAAGGAGTTAAAAATCAATACCACACCAGAATTAGTTGAAGGTGTGGTAGAGGATGTGACGAGAGTAGAAAGTGAAGGTGAACAATCTTCACCCATTCAACCCCCTAAACCATCCACGTTTTCCAACAAAGATTCAGGACAAATTGAATGTTTAAACGATAAAAACAAGAAAATGGAAGATGTTACAATTCCATTTCCTTCCGCTTTGATTGATCCGGGTAAGAAAAGTGTGATTTTAAAACGGGGTCCTCAAAAGGAGGAGATGTGGGAGATATTCAAACAGGTTAAAGTCAATCTTCCTTTACTTGAAGCAATAAAACAAGTACCCGCTTACGCAAAGTTTTTAAAAGAATTGTGTACTCAGAAAAGACAACAAAAAGTTCCTAAATGAGTTGATTTAACTAAACAAGTGAGTGCAATTCTTGAAGGTGACCTTCCACCTAAGCTTCAAGACCCGGGAGAGCCCTTGATTAACATTCAAGTGGGTGACTTTCAAATGTCACGGGCACTATTGGATCTTGGAGCGGGTGTGAGTATCCTACCGGGGGGTTTGTATAACCAATACAATTTTGGTCCACTTAAACTAGTTGAGACCACAGTTGTATTGGCTAATTTGTCGCATAAACTTCCTCGGGGGATTGTGCGGGATGTTATTGTAAAAGTAGAGGAATTTTATTATCATGTTGACTTTTAGGTTTTGGATTACTCGTCGGTTGACCAACACAACAACAAAATGTCATATTGGGTTGGCCATTCTTAAACACTGCTCATGCTATTATTGATTGCCGGTTTGGTATAGTTGACATGGCCTTGGAAATAGAAAAATGCGTTTAAATGTGTTTACTTATGTTTCTAATTCATTGTCTAATGAAGAATGTTTCATTGCAGATATTATAGATGGGTGTATACGAGTATGACGAAGGTATGTTAGATGTTTGTGTTTGTGATGATTCTGAACAGGTTCACATTTGTGCATTAGGGTTGGAGGAAAGGAAGCAAGATGCATTGGCATTGAAAGAAGGAAGACCATTGTGGACTCATCAGGTTGAAAGTCTACCAAAAGAAATCAATTCAGATACTAAACCTTCATTGATTTGTCCTCCCAAGGTGGAATTGGAAGAATTTCCAAGTCATCTCAAGTATGCGTTTTTGGGAGAAGATGAGACGTTGCCGGTTATCATTTCCTCTAACTTGAAGAGGCTCAATAAGAAGGGTTGTTGGAAGTGTTGAAGGCTCACAAGGCGGTGATTGGGTGGACTACAGCCGACTTGAAGGGTATTAGTCCATCTATAGTTATGCACAAAATCATCACCACGGGTGATGCAAAGCCTACTCGGGAAACTCAAAGAAGGTTGAATCGTAACTTGCAAGAGGTGGTGAAAAAGGAAGTCATCAAGTGGTTGGATGCGGGAATTATCTATCCCATTTCAGACGGTGCATAGGTAAGTCCGACACAGGTAGTCCCAAAGAAAGCTGGCATCCAGGTAATTAAAGATGAAAGTGGTGAACAAATCGCCACCCGACCGTCACCGGGTGGCGAGTGTGCATCGATTATAGGAAGTTACATGCAGCTACATCAAAAGACCATTTTCCATTACCTTTTATTAACCAAATTATTGAAAAATTGTCGGCTCAAAAATTTTATTGTTTTTTGGATGGGTACTCGGGATATAATCATATTGCAATTCACCCGAATGACCAACACAAAACCACATTCACATGTCCATATGGTACTTTTGCCTTTAGGTAGATGCCATTTGGATTGTGTAACGCCCTGGCCATGTTTCAACGTTGTATGATGAGTATTTTCTCGGACATGGTTGGGGATTCACTTGAGGTATTTATGGATGACTTTTCTATGTTTGGGTCAACTTTTGAAAGGTGTCTTGATGAATTGGAAAAATTTTTAAAATGTTGTGTCGAGACTAATTTGGTTTAAGTTAGGAGAAAATTCCATGGTACAAGAGGGTATAGTGTTGGGTCATGTAGTTTCAAGTCGGGGAATGGAGGTGGATAAAGCAAAAATTAAGGTCATTTCTTCATTACCACCACCGAAAAATGTAAAAGGGGTAACGTCGTTTTTGGGGCATGCCGGGTTTTACCAGCGGTTTATTAAAGGTTTTAGTGTGATTACTAAACCTTTATGCAATTTGTTGCATAAAGATGTTGCATTTGATTTTACTGATGAGTGTTTGCAAGCGTTTGATGTTTTGTAGGAAAAATTAGTGCAAACACATATTTTGCAACCGCCGGATTGGACGAAGCCGTTTGAGATTATGTGTGATGCTAGTGACACCAAGATTGGAGTAGTTTTGAGTCAAAGAATTGATAAGAAGCCGGTGGTGATTTACTATGCAAGCAAAACATTATCTGTCACACCCCAACCTAAGGCGGAAATACCGGGGCGTGATCCGATTGCTCACAGCTCGAAGATACTATCATAAATATAAATGACAATATCTAATTAATTAGTTTGTTCAAATAACACACACAACAATCAAATACAACGAAACAATTCAAATAAATAGATACAACCATTTGAGTTCAAGTTTGTCTTCATTATAATACTAAGGTCTTTCTAAATGTCCAAACTTCAATATTAAATCAACCTGCATATGCGTAGAAAAGGGAGTTTTGTCAACAAACATGATGAGTGAGTTTACCACCAAGTTTTGACACCAAAATAATGTTAATATGATAAATAAGCAAAACGTAATAAGTGTGGTAATAAAATCAAACCATAAGCAAGTAAGTTGTCGATTAAACCATTGCCAAGGGAATCGGGCGCCGGTAAATCAACCATGAGCAAATAATGAGAATAAGACCGTTGCCAAGAGAATCGGGCGATGGTCAATGAGAATTAGAACCCTCTCCAAGGGGATATGTCAAGCGAATCAATACAATAACACATAAGCACATAACAAGTAGATTTGATTAATCACACACAATTACACGTTTGCTATTTTGATATGTATGAATATATAGATATGCATATATAGTATTATATATGCATATGTCCCCAAATGGATGAGTCGTCCAACACGCGTCCAACAAGATTAATGATCAGAATCTGAAACTTTGGGATATGAAACTACAAATAAAAACGAACTTCATGCCGGTGGAATCAATCCAAATGGGTGAATAGAACTCTAGTTATGTTGATTTTAATGTTTAAACGAGTTGAGTCTGACCAGAATCAAAACTTCGAGTCGGGAGTCGAGTTTTGGTCAGAACCCTTAGAAATAAATTACAAGAAGAAAAGTCTTCTGGACCGAACATTGAATCCAACCAGAAGTATGAGAAAACGAGAAGTCAAAGTTGTTGACTGTTTTGCCCTTTCTCGGGTTTTGAAGCAATTGACCAGTCAACACCCTTCAATCACCGAAATTGATTGAAGGTTATTGACTAGGGAATATGTGTGAACGATTTTACAGTTTACAACTTACCCGACAAGTGAAAGAACAAGGAGAAACGATGAGTCAAAGGTCCTAAAGCAAGCAAAGTCAACCGTCAAGTCTTGAATCTTTAACGAAGATGCAAAAACCGAAGGGTTGGAGGATGAACAGAGGTAGGTGACGGCTATGGGATGTACTTTAGGGTTAGATTAAAGTTTACAACAGATGGTTATGTGTTGTTTATATAGGAAAACATAAAACGAACTAATTACGGGCTTTTGGCCCGTTTAGGTAAGTAAATCATACTTTTATGAATAAATCACTGGATATAATCAAAAGATTTGATCTTGGATGATAAGAAACGAGATTATACTTATGTTTCAGTTATAGGATTGTTTCTTGGCCCTTAATTCTCTCTAATATGCCTAAAATAAATGATTTAATACCTTAAACGAGCTAGAAAACGAACTAGAGCATAAACGATCTGTGTAGGGAGTTGAAAGAGGCACGCGACGGGGGTGGGGGTCTGCCTTCGTGGCGCTCTGGGGTTTAGGAGGGGAAAGTTTCATTTTTTTACAAGTTTAGTCCTTTTAGTTTGGTGTTTGGTCTTTAAATGCACTTTTTGATGAAATCATTAGGATTTAAACGTTATTTAAAGTACAAGGGCCTAAAGTGAACATTAGGAAGTTAATACTTATAAAGATTTGATTTTTGATTAATAATAGTGATCCAAAATATTCCCGGATTGGGTTAAACGTAAATGAATACGGTTTGAAAAATCCGAAATGTTACAGTCTCCCCTACTTTAGGGAATTTCGTCCCAAAATTAAGGAAAACCAAAACACTATCATTTTTAAAACAATTTAAACTTTTTAAGGAAAATATCACAACATAGAACTTCCAATAACCGAAGCAACGCTTCAAATGGTAATCCGATAAGGGCACTTATATATAGGATGTACCAGCGGCGTATCCACCATGTCTTTATCATCTCATCGTTCGTACTGTTACCCAAGCTATCTTAGGTTCTAAATCATGACACATAATTGTACGTATTATGATTTCCATGCGAGGACTTGAATAATTATGTTCGCGACCATAATTACTCTTATCGTCGGATGGTCCGCATAATTCGTTTCATCATATGGGTTGTAAAACATTTAAAATAAAATTTTAAGAGAAAGCAATTGTTTTGATAATTCTAAATGTAATTTCGAATTATATTTAGTAATATTTAGTTGAATTAATAAAACCGTGAGATTTCGGAAACCTCGTTTTGGTTTTAAAAGGGAAATTTTAAAAATTGAAGAAAATAGATTTGGTGAAACAGTTATTATTGTGATAATCGAGATTAAGGAAATGAGATGGAGATACAAGATCCTAATAGATTAACTTCGATAAAGGAATTTTATTCAGGGGATGAATTACTCAAAGGTTTAATTTATAACAAATAGTTAATGCCATGCGGAGTCCTTAAAGATCGTATTCTTTAGGAACGAAGTTTCTAAGATCGAGAATATAAGTCTAAACATAGTTAACGAAAATTTTGGTGAGTCGAGTTTGGTTAGTTGAGAACTTATGAGTTCAAAGAAAAATTAATGTAGCTTTTCAATTTGGTGATTTTGAGATTAGATTAATTCGATTAAGATATTCTAAAATATTATAATAGTTAGTAATTAACAATTTAAATATTAATGATAATGCGTATTTGAATTAAATTGTTAATAGATGAAACTGGGAAGCGGATATTCCCGAATCATCGAGATAGGCCTATTCCAATTAAATCTTTAAAAGTAAATAAAATATAAAATAAGTAATTTGAAGATATTAAATTAGATTAAATTGGGAATTTGTGGATTTTTTTTTCTTTTTCACAAAATCGTTATAAATATTATGAAGTAATTTGAATTATCAATAATGGAAATTTGAGTAATTAATAAATTCTAAATTAAAGTGAAGCATATAATAAATTGAGATAAATGCGAGGCTAGAAACGCATGAACCATCATGACTATTCTAACAATTACGAATTTATCATTTAAAACATTCAAAATTTTCAAAAAAATCAAAGTAGGGAGTTGAAATTTACGATGAAGGTTCAATCAAAAAGTCAATTTAATAATAAAAGTTAAATTAATTAATGGAAAAATTTTTAATTTAAAAATGAAATTAAATTTAGAGAATACATAATTTAGTTTAATAATAATAAAATTTACAATAATTGAATTTTAATAATAAAGATTTATAAAGTGAAAAATAAGTTGTGAAAATCATCATGATATTGAGGAAAGCAAGGGATAATAAAATATTTGTGGTTTAAAGTTGAGGATAGGATTAATTTAAATATACTTAGAAATTTTTAATTCGAGGATATGGATATAATTAAGAAAGTATAATTTAAATAGTATTTTAACAGATATGAGTTAGTATAAGATTTCTTGTTGGGTGTATTTTAGTTTTGTCGAGGTTGCGGGTCGTTTGGTTAACGGAATACAGCAGCAAACTCTTCGTCGATTCTAGTAGTCGAACAGCAATAACGAGAAGCGGGTGAACGGCGTTGATTACGATGATTTCCTAGGGAAGACATTCCATGAGGATCAAGGATGAAATTTTAATGAAATGATGGGTAAGTTGTGGGAATGAGTTGATATGAAATAATGGGGATGCGTATGTGTATGTATATGAATTAGTACTAGTGAAGACTCGAGAACGAGTCAAGAATTAAAATAATATGTATGAGTTGGAAGCATTTAAGTAAATAATGTTTTATAAAATTTTCCAAAAATAAAATAACCAAGCATACAAAACGAGTTGACCTCCCATGAGCTTTCCATGGCAATTTGAATGGCCCAACTAAATAAAAAACATAAAGTTTGGGAATTGGCCTCCCATGAGCGTTCCATGGCAATTTGTTGGCCCAATTCAAATAACGAGTAATAAATAATTGAGTTGTTCAGACCATGAGCGTGTACATGGCATTTAACTGACCCAACTAATTAATGAATTATCAAATCAATGGAGTTGTTCGGACCATGAGCGTTACATGGCATTTAACCAACTCAACTAAATATCGAATCAATGAATCAAATATAAGTAGTTGGTGTATCTCGGGAACCACCCCAGACGATACGTTCCTATCCAAAAATCAAATCGAAAATGGTTTAAGAAATGAATAGTTGGAGTGCCCATGGATTTCCATGGATTTTTCACCCAACCAAGCATTTAAAATAATTTGAAAACATAATTTAGAAGTATAACCGTTTAGCCGGTTATGTTTACCACGCAAACGTTTAGCAGATTACGGGTACCACTTAAAGTTATGGTTGTATGACATTTGTCTTACCCACATGCTTCTAGGTGAGGAAACAAAACAAAACACGGGAATTCTTAAGTAATTTCCCACCATAAAAGGTAATCTACAAAAATTAAGAGGATTTAAAAATATTTTGAAAGTTGAGGCATAACCTCGGAATTTGTGTGTGTGTGCAACAAATAAACAAGATAAATACAATTTAAATAATTAATCTAAGCAGGCTGCAAACAATTTATGAAATAGCACATAAGGCAGTTCAGATAAGCACATATAGAGTTCCTAACATATGTCTAGGACCATTTCTAACGACCTATCTTATAACATACCGCTCTGATACCAATCTGTCACACCCCAACCTAAGGCGGAAATGCCGGGGCGTGATCCTATTGCTCACAGCTCAAAGATACTATCATAAATATAAATGACAATATCTAATTAATTAGTTTGTTCAAATAACACACACAATAATCAAATACAACGAAACAATTCAAATAAATAGATACAACCATTTAAATTCAAGTTTGTCTTCATTATAATCCTAAGGTCTTTCTAAATGTCCAAACTTCAATATTCAATCAACCTGCATATGCGTAGAAAATGGAGTTTTGTCAACAAACATGTTGAGTGAGTTTACCACCAAGTTTTGACACCAAAATAATGTTAATATGATAAATAAGCAAAACGTAATAAGTGCGGTAATGAAATCAAACCATAGGCAAGTAAATTGTCGATTAAACCATTGCCAAGGGAAACGGGCGCCGGTAAATCAACCATGAGCAAATAATGAGAATAAGACCGTTGCCAAGAGAATCGGGCGATGGTCAATGAGAATGAGAACCCTCTCCAAGGGGATATGTCAAGCGAATCAATACAATAACACATAAGCACATAACAAGTAGATTTGATTAATCACACACAATTATACGTTTGCTATTTAGATATGCATGTATATATAGATATGCATATATAGTATTTTATATGCATATGTCCCCAAAATGTTTATGAAAATCGAGTAAAATAGGGGAATGATAAAACTCATCTTAAACAGAAGGCAAGTGATTTATAAATTCGACAACGAACTAATGATTTAAGCGAGTCGTCCAACACGCGTCCAACAAGATTAATGATCAGAATCTGAAACTTTGGGATATGAAACTACAAATAAAAACGAACTTCATGCCGGTGGAATCAATCCAAATGGGTGAATAGAACTCTAGTTATGTTGATTTTAATGTTTAAACGAGTCGAGTCTGACCAGAATCCAAACTTCGAGTTGGGAGTCGGGTTTTGGTCAGAACCCTTAGAATTTAATTACAAGAAGAAAAGTCTTCTGGACCGAACATTGAATCCGACCAGAAGTATGAGAAAACGAGAAGTCAAAGTTGTTGACTGTTTTGCCCTTTATCGGGTTTTGAAGCAATTGACCAGTCAACACCCTTCAATCACCGAAATTGATTGAAGGTTATTGACTAGGGAATATGTGTGAAGGATTTTACAGTTTACAACTTACCCGGAAAGTGAAAGAACAAGGAGAAACGATGAGTCAAAGGTCCTAAAGCAAGCAAAGTCAACCGTCAAGTCTTGAATCTTTAACGAAGATGCAAAAACCGAAGGGTTGGAGGATGAACAGAGGTAGGTGACGGCTATGGGATGTTCTTTAGGGTTAGATTAAAGTTTACAACAGATGGTTATGTGTTGTTTATATAGGAAAACATAAAACGAACTAATTACGGGCTTTTGGCCCGTTTACGGGTGTTGATGATTCACATGAAATCAATGAGTGATTTCCATATGAACAGTTGTTGCTGTTTCCACTACATCGTGGTATGCTCATTTTGTCAATTATCGGGCCACGGGTGAGATGCCGAAACATTGGGCCAAGAAAAGGAGGCAACAATTTCTATCCCATGTCAAGCAATATATGTGGGATGAGCCTGATTTGTTTAAAATTGGTTCCGATCAAATCATTAGGCGTTGCATTCCCGAATTGGAAGTTCAAGAGATTTTGTCACATGCTCATTCATCGGCTTGTGGCGGTCTTTTAGTGGGAAAAGACGGGTTATCGAGTTCTTACATGTGGATTTTATTGGCCCACATTCTTTAAAGATGCAAGTGAATATGCCCACCTTTGTGTTAATTGTCAAAAGATGGGAGAATTTTCAAAACAAGATTAGATGCCTTTGCAACCCATATTGGTGGTTGACATTTTTGATGTATGGGGTATTGACTTTATGGGCCCATTTCCAAATTCTTACGGGTAGTTATATATTTTGGTGGCTGTGGATTATGTTTCAAAGTGGGTTGAGGCCATAGCAACAAGGACCAATGATCACCACCGTGGTATATAAGTTTGTTCAATCCAATATTTTTGCAAGATTTGGTATTCCGAGAGTGATTATAAGTGATGGTGGAACGCATTTCAAGAACTTCAATTTCGGGAAATTGTTGAAGCGGTATAATGTGAATCATCGAATTGCTACTCCGTATCACCCGCAAACAAGTGGACAAGTTGAAGTGTCCAACCGAAAAATTAAAGAAATATTGCTGAAGATGGTGCAGGTTGATAGGAAGGATTGGTCGGTGAAGTTGGATGATGCACTATGGGCGTATCGAACCGCTTACAAAACGCCCATGGGAACGACTCCTTACCGGTTGGTTTATGGGAAAGGATGTCATTTGCCTATGGAGTTGTCTCACCGGGCGTTGTGGGCTACAAAGAGTGTAAATATGGATTATAATGAAGCCGGTGAGTTGAGAAAGTTGAAATTGGCGGAGTTAGAGGAGATAAGGGATGAGGCTTATGAATGTGCATCGGCATACAAAGATAAGTTGAAAAAAATTCATGATGCCAAATTGAGAAAGCGGGTTTTTTAAGAAGGGAAAAAAGTTTGGTTATATAATTCACGGCTTAAGCTTTTTCCCGAAAAGTTGAAAACCAAATTGATGGGCCCGTATGTTATAACAAGAGTGGGTAAGTTTTGTGATGTGGAAATTGAAGACTTGCACAATCAAGCAAGACAAACTGTGAACGGACACCGACTTAAACCATACTTAGAGGGTAAGGATATTAACATGTGTGAAGTGGACAAGGTGGGCTACCTGTTGCGGTCGCCTGAGGAAACAACCAATTAAACGGTCCAGGTTTGTTGTATAGTGTAGTTTAATTTTTGTCACACCCGGTCCATAGGCGGAGACAACCGGTGTGCGACTCATGAAAGGTTTTTCGAGAGCGCGGTTAAGCAAACAACTATATGATAAAATACATGAGGATTTCATTCATAATATAAGTTTTACAAAATATCCATAAAAAAAGATTTACATATAACATATTGAGATTTCACAGTTATGTCCCGCCGAAGGGAGAAATAGCCGTGAAAACTCCAAAATATAAAATCCTCATTCATAAAATTTCCATAGTTAAACATAAAACCGTAGTGAGACACCGTGACCTCTCCACGTAGCTAAATACCTGAAAGACACGTAAAATAATTTAATCAGTATAAACTGAGTGATTTCACAAGTTTTGTGACTCGATAAAATGCTTTATAATATAATTCTCATAACGTCATGAATGCAGTATCCATGACTTGCAGTGTAACGTGAATACATGAGTTCGTAACCATTCCTTGACTATATATATACACCATAAAGCCCCACATAACATCCCACGAGTCCACGAGGGAATAAATAAATCGGAAAACTAAGCACCCGTCTTATAAAGTGGCGCGACCACTTACGAGTGGGTTGGTCAGACCAGTAGTACTACCCGTAGAGTTCCTCGGCTATAGTTGCCTATAGTTTATGGTTACAATATATACCGGGGACTTTATGTACCATGAGCGCGCCAAATATCTCATGTACACGCACATTGTAAATCAAGATATACACCATGATAAAACATATTTAAACACGTGTCCCTCACCCCGAAAACAGTTTAAAACATAGTGAAAATAGTGAAAATAGGGGCTGTGAGACTCACCTTAAATGAGGAATAATGTTCCGTTATACTTGGCGAGTTTCCTGTATTATATCGTATACGTATGCACTTCAGTACATAATATATAACTATTAATACTTAGCCCGATACATACTTATGAGGTGACGGTATATATGTATACTTTTTATACATTAGCGATACGGACGTTAGACAACGTCTTATACTTGTTATGTATATCCGTTATATCCTCTTTATATATATATCCTCCGAGCATTAGGGAATGCTCGATACAAATTATTCGTCGGTAATCATGACGTTCGTGACATGCTTTAGCCTAATAGGTTTTGGTGCTCTCATCGTTAGTCCCCAGGTAGGTAACGGGCCCATCTATGATATATTCGTTTACCAGCCTAGACAGGACGTCCCGACTACCGGCACCTCCACCCTTCCAGTTACTCGCAATGTCCATCACAAAAACCCGTATTTTATATTTGTTGCACATATATAGGAATATATGTGTATGACTTGTATACTTATTTTTTTATGCATATATTATAAGTATTATTAATATTCTTTTTAAATCTTATAATTATATTACATGCTTTTACCATTATCCTTGACCCATACAATATTGTATATTTACATTTACTTATATATATCTTACACGTATTCCCCGTGTATTCATAGGATTATACGAGTGTATTTATATATATATCTCTTTGTTTTAAAGCCATTATATCCATGTATCCTCCGTGCAAAGGGTTACACTTTTATATATATTTTAGTATCCGATTTCCCGTAGTAATTCTCTTATTATTTTTGTTACTTTTATTATTATTATTATTATCACTATTATTATTACTATTATTATTTTTACTTTTATGATAACCCGACACGGTTTTGCTTAAGTTATCAACTTCCTTATTAACTTATACACATTCAAGAATCCGTTTTGTATCACCGTTATTCATTCTTTTATAATTATGTGTTATATCATCATCAAAATTATTCATTCCCTTAACTAATTTTCCATATTCCCTAAACACCTTTAACACCTTTATAAATCCTTTATAACTTTTACTTAACATGATTTATCCTTCATTATATGTCATTTTAACACACTTCAAGTTTATATTCATGATTCATCACCTCGTTATGTATATGTATCTTAGGCTTAGTCCATGTTTTTCTACTAAACATTTTATGGCATTAGTACCTTGGGAATGTCGGTTTTTGAGGCGTTCTTGAGCGGGTTTAAGGCGAGATCCAAGTTCCTTGACGTTAATCACGATGTTGAGGGTCTACATTATGTTTAAATAACATGAAATAGGTGAACTAGGGTCAAGTAAAATGATGAAACCGTGGCTGGACAGAATCTGTGTTTTTCCAGCCACCATAAACTGTTACAACTCGAGTTTTCGGCTTACCTAATGCTGAAATGAAGCCGGAAATGGATGTTCAAAAGGTGGTTCGTGATCCTTGCGAGTTTCCTTGGATTCCTAAACAAGAATCACCCAAAAATACCAAGTGGTTTGTGAGATATGAACAAAAGAAGAGAGGGGGTACTGCTGGAAAATGCAGTTTCCAGCAGTGACCTTCGAAGGTTCAAAGCTTCTTACCGAGTTTTCCGGGCAGAGATCCGTTCAAGGCTTTCTACCACGGTTTAAGGATTTCTTCTAGCTTTCCAACGATATATAGGGTTCAAGATGTTAATAGTAGAATTATAGAGAAAACAGGTTGCAAAGAGGCGGCTGTTTGGTGGCCTGCTGCTGTTCTTCGGCCGAGAGGGAAGAGGTTGAAGTTTGGAATGTGTTTTGAAGTTTGTATGTGTTAATTCATTGTCCACAACCTTGGTATATAATATGGAAAGCAAGAGGGGACAATATCCCTTGAATTACGGGTGGCTACCTTATCAATCAAGTGTCAATAGTTGGTCAAAGTATGGTGCAAATTCATTGTTTATTTGATTGGGATGGGGAGCCGGATTTTTGAAGGATTCTTGGAGGCTTGGTGGCTTGCAAGTACTACTATAATGATGATGTTGGTGATGATGATGTAGCATGAAGATAAGGATGTATGTATGGATGCATAAATGGTGGCTTCATGTGGTGTTTGATCTTGTGTTTAAAATCGAAAAGAGAAAAGGTTGGGGTTCGGCTTTGGGCTGCAAAGGGAGGGTATTATGGTCATTTAATAAATATATTGGTTGTCCAAATGTAGTGCTAAGTTCAATCTTGGTTCGGGTCTTAAGTGGATAGTCGTTAGGACGAGTTGATCATCGAGTAAACAAGTTATGGAATTTATATTGGACTTGGGTATTATGAGCTTCTCTTAATTTATTTGGTCACCTATAAGGTATTATAGATGGTATGGAACCCGGTATTTATTTCGGTTCCCGGTATGATGTATATTTAAATTTAGCCCGGAGTTATATTCGGTTAAATAGTGCTCCATATTGTAATCTTTCATGGATTGTTTAAATTATTATCTTCATATTATTCCGACTAGTATACCTTTAAACACTTCATAGTTTCATATCTTGATCGTCTCACTGTATAATGTGTCATTAATTTGGCCGGTTCGGCGACTATATTCCATTATTTAAACGTTTATGGCGTTTTGGTCCTAATTAGGGAATTAGGACATTACTGGGCATGGTCTTACCATTACCCCTTATATTGGATCATAGGTATATATTTAGCTTGATATGTTTGTCACCTCTGACTATTACTGGGCTGTCTTTATCATATAGCCGTTCTCATCGGCTCTTTATACGATCCTATAGGCATAACGACTGTTCTCGTTCACATTTCAAGTATACTATGGTTTATACCTCATATAAATTATATAAATAATACGTAATTTAAATCAAATATATACATTAGAGTGTGAAAAATTACCGGGTGTCACAATTTTTGTTCAATTTTGGTTTTAAAAATTACCTTTCTCGTTTAGGAGAGTGTCCAAATCAAGTGTGGGGAAATTTTTATTAATTTCTTTACCGTTTTGTGGACAACTCGGGTTTTTCATGGGGGTAGGGTAATTTTAATTTTTAGTTTTGTTAAGTATATAATTTTATTTTGTTTTTATATTTAAAAAAAATCCATCAAGTCTCACCGTAGCCTACGGTGTCCACCGTAAGCTACGATGGACCTGAAACTTTTACAGCATAATTGTTCTGTCTATGGGGGGAGTCTTACACCAAGGAAGCTACCGTAAGCTACGGTAGCCACCGTAGCTTACGGTGGACTCTGAATTGTCAGGGTGCAGCGCATAAGCATATAAAAAAAATTAATAAAATCTGAAAATCCAAATGAATCCCATCCACATAATTTCCTTATCTTTTTCTTCCTTTCATTCATCTCACCATCATCATCCTAACACTCCTCTCTACCAAACCCTAGCCTCACCATCCTAACTTCTTTAATTCTTAACCAAAATCAACGTTTTTCGGGCCTAACTTGACTAGATTTTCATCATTCTTAACTTTTCAGGGTTCGATTTTGGACGTTTTGCCGAAAATTTTGAACAACAAACAAGTGGGTTTTGCAAGTGACTAGTGATTAGTGTGATTAGAGAGTTTAATTCGACTTAAAGGTATTTTTTTCTTCACTCAGTTACTACAAAATTTATAAGTTAAGATTTCATGATTGAACGTTGCTTACACTTGCTTGTTGAATGTGAGAAAGTTTGATGTTAGTTTGAAATTGTGTTATGGTTGTGAATATGGTATGGAAAAATAAAGTTTGACAAAAGTTTGAAAGTGGAATATGTTATATGTTTAAACGAAATGCTGTCAAAATTTTGTGAAAAATTAATGGTTTATGACTTTCATATATTCACAGCCATAGAAACAAGCAAGTGTTGGAATGTATAAGGAGATGAATGTTAACTTGGTTAAGGTTTGTCTTTGTGTTTAGATGGGACGTTCCGGTAAGGATAAAGGAAAGGGAATTGCGGGTTCTTCTAGCAACACCTCCGCTGAACAAGCAAAAAGGCGGAGTTTAGAAGAACGAGAAGAGTAGGTTCACTACGTTAAACCTGATTGGACTCATGGGCCTTAACAGATCATGATATGAGATGGCAACCAGAGTTATTTCATGAGAAGATGAATAAGTTTACCAAGAAGTCGGACGGATTTCTTTGTGAGAAAGTGATTCCAGAACATAAGTTTGGTCTGTTTGATGCTTTTGATCGATTCAAGGCATATGGTTGGGAAGCAGCCCTCAAGTGTTATGATCATAATGAGAAGTATGTTTTCATCGATGAAATTGAAGAATGGATAGCAACTTTGAGATGTCCTTCGTTTAATAAACCCTCGGGGATGAAGCTCATAGGAACTGCCAACAACATTGATGTGACTATGTCGTTTGAAACATTGAGGCAAATTGCACGATTTGATAGTAAGCCTCAAAACAATTATGTGTATCCAGATTTGAATGACTTGTATTTCCAACCAAACAAGCATCCAACTTGGGACACCATGTTGGAAGCGTTGTTTTTGCCTGGTAGGCATAGTGGGAAGTTATTAAGGAAGAATTTGAAGATTAAGCCAAAGATGTTGCTTATTATTTGTCTACATAATGTTATGCCAAGAAGAGGGGATATGTAAGAAGTTCGGTATCCTGAGGTCACATTCTTATACTCTTTGATGCATGGGGGACCACTTGTGTCATTCCGATATCTAGTACTTAACAATATTTGGCTATGTCGGAATAATGTGAGCAAAAAAATTTTCCCACATTGTCGGTTAATTACCACGCTATTGATGCGGTTTGGTGTTATTAGGGATAATGATGTTGGGTTTGGAAGGAACCACAAGCCATTTGATGTGACGAATCTAGGGGCCGCTTGGGAAAGACAAGGTCATGCGGGTGGGTGTGAGCTCTCCTATGCCTAGCTTCTCAAACAATGAATATGGCATTAAGTTTATACTAGCTCCGAGATCCACTAAAGCTTGGCACGAGGTATCCCTACCAAACAAACATGGAACAGTGAAAACACCGGGATCGGGTAACTTCTCCAGAACCTTATTAAGTACTACTGCCGAACACTCTCCGTTCAGTGGAACGGTCGAAAGCTCCTCCAGACTTTCCTTTCGCTTAAGAATATCGTTCAACACTACAAAAAAAGTGTCATTTAGTGGCACATGTTTTTTATGGCATTTAGCTTTTGTGTCACTATTTTAGGTTTTAATGGCACTTTGTGTATGCCACATTTTCTTTATGGGCATTTTCAGTGACATTTAGCATTTATGTCACTCAAAATTATGTTCTAATGGCACTTTACGTATGCCACGTTTGCTTAACACATTTTTAGTGGCATTTAATATTTGTGTCACCAAAATTTAAATATTTAATGGCACTTTATACATGCCATATTTTCTTGGCAATATTTATAACATCATTTTGCATTTGTGCTACCAAAAAAAAGTTACATCATCATCTGTATTTTAAAAATAAATTTACTTAAGCTACAACAGCACTCTAACTTTAACTAGTCAACACAACACACATATCACCTATAGCTATAACTATAAGACTGGGTGCTATATACTATACATTCGATTGTTAATATATTTTTTTGTACGCATTGTTTGGTGGCGGCGACATCTAGCTTCTTGATAGATCTTTTTTTCTAAATTAGCTGTTAAAAAGAAAACTAAACCACTATTGAATATACATACACTTGTGTTCACAATCTTACTGTTAAATATTAATTAAAAAAGAAATAAAAATCATTTGCGACCTCTCTAAAGCGTGCAAAACATTCCATTCAACAAAATTCCATTCAACTGTTTACAGTATCACTTACAAGTTACAATAATACTCAATCAATTAAGATGCAAAACACCATGAACACACGCTGGGGTAATTATCATCACAATCTATGTACCAATCTCAGAAAACTACCCCGAATCATGATCAGTAAAAAGTTTGGTGCCTTGAGTTTGAATAAGTTATAATTAAAAGTCGTTTATTATAATTACTAGACTTTTTTTTCTTAGGGGAAGTCAAAAGTTTTAGGGTTAATGAGTTAGTGGGAACAGGAATTAGGAGGGAATTTATGGAGGGAAATTATTTGTGTCAAAAATTAATTAATTTTTGGAGGGTAATCAATTTACATGAGATGAAAAATAAATTTTAGATCAATAAGTTAATATAAAAAATGATCAAGGTTTGATTTTTGCATCCATCATTTAGTTTCAAAGGTATAAGAGTGATGATGAGAGACTAGGCCTGTAGGTTGCTTTCACTAGTTGGATCCTTGAATTGAACGGATTTTATCTTACCGCACTGTCGTGCCTTCAGGTGAGTATTCACGGACGTATGCCTTAGGTGAGGTTTTTTCCGAAACGAAGACGAGTGTATCCCGATATGATGAATTTAGTCGGTAGCCCGCTTGAAAGATTTGTTTTCCATTTAAAAAAATATATAAAAAATGATCCAGGCTTTTAGTATTTGATATATGTTACGCGTACAATAAAATAAAAACTTATAAAAATGATTGGTATAAGGGTGTCAAAATCTAACTCTGATTTACAATATTTGACATCAACTAATTTTTGTTTAACATTAATTTGTACATTTAGCTAATCTACTTGACTCTACATAACATAATGTTACTTGAACCATCGATTTCTATCGAACGAGACACTGGTTAACATACGTTTGATACTAATTATAATGTGAAACCATTATTTGACTTTACGTGGACATTTTTTTGACCATTAACCACTATATGTTTGATCAAGATTGACATGCGTTGACCTCGCTCTTGTATTTTGTCATACATGTCATAATGAGGGTTTTAATGGATTGTCTTGGATTGATCTATATAGATTGTGTTTAAACACTGGTCATTGTTTATTTATGAAGTGCGACCTACGCTACTATGTGTGACATGATGTGTTGTAATATGCAATAAGTGTTATAATGGGTCGTTAGGAGTCATAGCGGGTCATTGTTAGTACTAACAATCCACAATGACCCTTTATGGGTCATATACACCCAAATTTAGTGTGAACTTCTATATCCTACCACACTCACTACTATTATATATACACTTGCTATGTTTGACCATGATCACTATCATTGATCGTCATTTGACCCTCCTTCATTATTAGTTCCATTAGTTGGCCATTAATTTCACTAAATATTTGATACGAAAATATTATAAAATAGGGATATACTAAAAGTTAATATCTTTTTTTTAATAAAAAGATATGTTTAATTAAGAAACAATTCTATAGTTAAAAAAAATAAGCGGGTCATAAGTCTTATCAAACTCAAAGCTTTTTAAACCGGTTTATAACATCTTATTTATTTGTAGAACCCTTTAATTATTAAATCCTATATATATTATTAAGTTAATTACAATAAATAAAATTAAAATCCTAAAAAATATATAAATATTAGAAACGAATAATGTAAAATAACTTTTTAATTTTCAATTGGTCTGTCAAGAAATGATCTTTATTGCTTCTATAATATATGATTGTTTATTGGATTACATCAAAACAGAAGGCAAGCGGGCAACAAGCTGCGCCGCTACCCCTTTTTGAATCGCAAAACCCAATCTTGCGGTTAAACTTTTCAATCTATGTAGTGTTCGAAATAAATTAAAATTGAAGAGTAATGAATTTTCTTAGAAGTGAATATAAAAATTGCTAGCATTCAACCCTCAATTGCCGTCACGAAAATTGTCATCAGGTCACCCTCTGATTCTTATCGATATCGTTATCGGCGATTCTGTTGATGTTGCGGAGAACCACCACGTCAAACACCAAACCGGACTCCCCACTATTGATATCCGCCTGCGAACCGTCCTACGCCATTGTGTTACTGTTATGATTGTCGTACTGAACTAGGGTGCGCTTGTTTTCTGTCAATCTACTAGTCTCTGCCACTCAGGTACCAAAATTAAACTAATTTTCTTTCAAGTGCTGATTGGGCTCTGCTATAATCACTGGTATAGAACATTTGAATTCAGTTTCAATAAAAATGTGATCCGAAATTGGTTGACTAATTCCTGTGAGTAAATCGTTAATAGCCTAGAATTGGATTCGTTAAAATGATAAACATACCTGAGAATTTTAAAAACTAGGAGCTTTTTTGGTTTTGTTTCCTTGTAATGATTTGTGACCCACACATATGTACATTTGTTAAGAATAACGAGTGATCAAAACTAGGAATTCCAAAAACATGATGAACATTCCATGATTAACCGTACGCTGAACCCGTATAATATGCTATAAACTGATCATGGTAGTAATAAATTTGAACCACGCCCTCGCCCTCCTTGTTGGTTTTTTTTTGGTGGCCTCCTCGGATTCACTGCATAATCACATTCATGTGTGATTATTTGGTTAATTTTCTTTATTTGTGAAACCTAGACTTTTCAAGATGGACAAGTTAGAGTGTCGGACTGGTTGGGTAGCTAGTCAAGACCAGTCTTAATTGACAATTGGTCATTACTTGTATGGTTTGTAATGCATTAATTAGTGAAAGCGATAAACATTTGTAATATGTGTATTACTTTGTCATTCTTTGTAAATGGTTAATTAGAAATGCAATCAAATTCTTCCTCATCAAGTTTTTTTTTTTATTTCCTTTTAGTATTGTTGCATAATTTTTAAACTTACAATTATTGATAATACTTAACAGTAGATTGTAACTATGGCAGAAACTATCAGATATAAAGAATTGAATAGATACTTGACCAAGAGCTGCTTAATAAGATTTCTCTTCTAGCTTATTAGCTTGGTCTTGTTAATCTTACATATCATTTTAAATTTGTGGAGGATCATAAAAGTTTTAGATAATTTTTGTAACAAATTTATGATTATATTGTGATAATTTTGGTCATTTCATAGTCCACAAAGGCGCAGGCGCACTCAAGGTGCACAGGGTTATGTTCAGCCTGATTCTTTTTGAATGAGTTTGGTAGATTAGTTGGTTCATTACTTTCGTTAAAATTGTAAATTTATGTGCGATTTTACTACGCTATTAGAATCTACTTCTAAGAGTCTGTTTCTTGTTGGTTTTAGCCAATTCTCTTAGCTACCTAACATGAGTTGATTCAACTTTTGTACATTTAGATTGGATGCCATTGTATTATCAGATAGTGTTTGGCTAGCCCATAAGGAAGCATCATCTGTTCATGTAGCAATAGATCACTTAATTAGGCTGCTAATAAAAGCAACCAGCAATTATTGATGGTGTAATTTTCTAACTGCATGATTCTAATATACAAAGGTTGAACCAAAGGATATATAGTTAGTTATGAAGTTGCATTGGTTATTCGTGCCAATTTTGTTTAACTTTGCAAACCAAGAAAATTGCCAGGTACCCTATTGAGTTGAATTCAAGCAATTTTCATCAAGAAATCTGAGGTATTTATTGTATTTGTAGGCATGAATTTAATACCTGGTGATCACAATATTGGTTGTGCGATGGAACTGGGGCACAATGAGTGGGTAGCAGAGGTGAATCTTCTTGAGGTTAGCATTGCTTAGATTCATGGATGAAGAAAGCATCTATTTTTTTTATTGATTTTGCAACTGAAGCTAAAGAAATGGGGGTAACAAATCACATGTTCCTAAAGTTGGAGAGCCTCAACCTAAGTTTAATCAATGGCGACGAAGGCATGGGTACCCATTGATTTCTATTCTGTTAAGTTTATTTCTTTTGGATGCATGTCAATTTCTTTGCTACTGTCAAGTTTGTATTCTTCATTTGTAGCAGGTACGCTTTTAATTTCACAAATTGCATGGTAACATATTTGAACATGTGACGTTTGCCACTTTTATATGAACTAAAGTCTAAAGGTACTTGATAGCCTCACACACTAAGCCTCACACACTAATAATTATCAGCTCCTATATGTTTTAAATGTTAACTAGGAATTTGCCCTAACCAAGATATTAATTAAGTCATATATATTTCATGTTTTGATTTTGGCTCTGTTTAGGTAATTTCAATGCCAAATTTGGTTAGGGTTTAAATCTATAAAAGTTAAACTGTAGGTACGGCTTGGATTTTCCCTTGTATCACTTCCTATGTTATGATTTTCCATAAGGTGTTTGTATGAATTTCTCGCTGAAATCATTATCATCTAAATATTTGTGTATCGAACAAGATAATTGATCTTTAAAATTTTGTTGACATTGCAATTAAGGTAATATGTTGTTTTTTCTGTCTATTTGTTTGGTGTTCGGGCCAATTATAAATAGCATTGTGGGTCATCATCGTAGCGGCGGCGGCAGCGGCAGCGCCACCATTTTCTTATTAATACATGTTTTCCTTTTGAATAAGAAATAATGACTTTCAAAAATAAAAGTACTTTTTTTGAATTAATACTAATGCTTGTTTATATGGTTCATGGTGGCAGGGTAGATATCATGAGAAGCTTTGGAACTAAGTTTTACAAAACTGACATTCTCACGCAAAAGAGCGTTTAGATTCGTTGTGTAAACATTTGGATTTTGGAATATGTTATTACAAAAATTTTCTAACATTTGAGATATGTTTCGGATTGAACTTATTATTGAGGTGGCAATATTATGATTTCTACATTTACAAATTTATAGAACCTTTGTTTTATGTTTTATATTATAAATCATGTGATTTATGCAGTAAATTATGTGTCATTAAAAATAGTATATATATTAAATTGAAAAACAATTTTCAATGACAACAATTATGTGCCACAATAATTAGGATTACTTTTTAGAGACACAAAAGTCGTGCCACAAAAGTTTTTTTTTATATGTGGCAAAAAAAACAAAGTGCCGCTAAAGGCAAGAAAACATTGTGTGGCACATTGAAAAAGTGCCACTAAAAGGATTTAGCATCACCACTTCTAGTGACACTTTTTGTGTGCCGCACATTCTTATAAGAGTCTTTAGTGACATTTTTTTGTTTTGTAGTGGCACTTTTTGTATGCCACTACATGGCCTTCTTCTTGAAGTGCAAGAACTTGGCATATTTCGGCATATGCTGGAGGACCTCAATAAATGGAAGATTAATCCTAAGCTGCCTAAACATATCTAGGAAGTTCCCATACTCTCTACTGAATTTATGATTCTTAACACGGGCTGGATACGGCATACGAGCATGATCTATAAGCGGTGAAGGCCTAACATCTCTCAGTTTCTTTTCCTCACTTCCTCTAACTATGGACTCACTGGTTGGTGCGGTACTTGCCGGGTCTAGCCTAGGTTGCACCCTCCCAGGAGTCTCCAACACTATCTCCTCATCCACAAAGTCATCACTCTCCTCTACCTCAATCTCTCTCTCCGAACATAAAACCCTACCACTACGAGTAGAAAAGGCATTTAATTGAGCGGCCGGATTCTGCTGAGTAGAACCTGAAAACTGACCTAGGGGTCTCTCATCTAAACGTCGGGCTATATCACCTACGGTCCTTTGCATGTCGAGCATAACTGATTGTTGATTCTTAAGAAGTAGATCATGCTCAGCAAGAGTCTTTTGAGTAACTTGATCTCTAATAACGATTTGCTGCATCATCTCATCCAACTTCTTACACAGATCTGGCCCATTACTCCCACCTTGACTACTTTGATCCCCACTAAACGATTGATACTGCCCTCGGTTAAAATTTGAACTTGGTTGGAAACCACTGGGTGTACCGGAAGAACTCCAATTAGAATTATAGTTATTATTTGTTATAGGTGTTCCAGTTTGAATTATTATTACCATTAAATGCATTAGGAACCCTATTATGCCCTCCTATGAACTCTACCTGCTCCTGACTCATCAACGGACAATTTAAAGTCCCACGCCCTCTTCTACACAACTCTCACTCATCTATCTTAGCCTTAAGGTTTTAATCTCACTGGCTAGACTCTCTAAGGCAGCAGCCACACTAGTATCTAGATTAACCTGGTGCACACCTCAGACGGATGAGGGTGTACTAGTGACGGGATTTGAATTCCTGTTACATGGCCTTTTAGCAGACTCGGACTTGGCTAAACTCTCAAATAACTCATTATACTCTACTACACTTTTCTTATCAATTAAATTACCTCCAGCAGAAGTGTCGAAACGAGCTTGTGTCTCATATGTCAGCCCATTGTAAAACTTCTCAACCAGGGCCCACGGAGTAAGACCATGCTGTGAACAACGGGCCAGTAAACCCTGAAAGCACTCCCAAGCTTGATAGTATGGCTCGTCCGGCTCCATATGGAAAGAATGAATCTGATCACGAAGACGAGATGCTTTGGCAGGCGGAAAGTATTTCTTCAAGAAAGCGGTACGCAACGCCTCCCAAGTAGTGAATGCTCCAGCAGGTTGTGAATCGAGCCAATTGGAAGCCTGACCCGTAAGTGAAAATGGGAACAAATGGAAGAAAATGGCATCTTTTTTAGCACCTTGTAAATTGAACGTCCTAAGCACATGTGTAAGACGGTTGATGTGCGTTGGTGCATCTTCACGACCATGGAACAGATTGCTTTGTGTGAGACTGGTTATTACATAAAATGGAATCTGCCAGGAATTAGGGTTATTGATTGCGGGGGTGATGATGGGCGAGGGATCTCCGGTGAGACCCTCGAAGGCTTGTTGGTAAACGGTTCGGTTGTCGGCCATTTGAATATCGGGAATGGTTCTGGGACTCGACGGCGGTGAACTTTGTGGTGATGATTTTGGTGGAGAATCTATAATGATCGGTGATGGCGAACTGGCTTCTGACTTTAACGGAGGTGGTCCTTGCGAACGAAGATGTGGCATAAACCTGAAAAACACACAAGACCAACTGAGTAGACTCTATGTAAATACGAAAATAAAACTAAGAATAAATAGAATAAACTAGACTTAAAATTAAACTAAAATTGATTAAACTCCTACGACTCAAACACAAAACAAAACAAAACAAGTAGCATGTATATAGCAAGTAAGTCTAATCAAAGCTAATAACGCAATCGCCAAGAATCCCCGGCAACGGTGCCAAAAACTTGATGTGCTTGAAATAGTCTAATATAGTCTAATAAAAACACGCTAATCTAGACACTAAATAATAAATTCTAGACTCTTAACTAAACTAAAACTACTAACCGGCAAGTGAACCGGTCGACTCTAGTACAGCTAAGTAAGTCCGGATATCGAACCCACAAGACTCTTTTAATTACGTAAACTAGCTAAATTAGACTCAACTACAGACGCAACTATTTATTTATTATTTGTTTAACGGGGGTTTTACTAATAAACTATTTTTAAACTAATTTAAACTAATTAAGAAAACTAAAGACGACTAAACTTAGAACTTGGACTTAATTCAGATGATGATGAGATAACTACCTAGGCTAGAATCCCCTAAATTTCAGTTGTTAATTAATCGAGAAAATATTTAGTTATGGACTGGGATCGTAAAATAGACACCTAAGAGAAAACCCGAACAGTACCCCTAACCCTTCTCAAGAGACGCCTATGGGTTTCTAATAAGTTTTAACGCACACCGGTATTAAAAATCAAGTTTCTTTACGGTCACCTAATTATTTATGACTTAGTTCCTTTATACGAAATCCTACCTTACAGCGTGGAAATCAAAGGCAGTTTAATATATTTAATTGATTCAATGGACAATAATTGAATAATCAAACCTAGACGGACTCCTTACGAAGAACTAAATATAGCAAGATCAAATAATAAAGATCTATCAATAACCTAGCACTTTACAGATTTAGGTTAGCAGTACCATTAGGTTTATTTAATTAATAATTATTATTCCTATGATCTAATCGCGAATCAATCATAAAATAGTAAAAAACACAAAGTAGATGACCTAATAGGAACCTATCATAATGACAAA
Source organism: Bidens hawaiensis (assembly GCF_021521415.1). Lineage (NCBI taxonomy): Eukaryota > Viridiplantae > Streptophyta > Magnoliopsida > Asterales > Asteraceae > Bidens > Bidens hawaiensis. The sequence goes on along the minus strand of NW_027495427.1, from coordinate 84,243 downwards.
CAATAATCAAGACAACTATGGAATAATAATTAATCAAACAATCCTAAATATCCATACGCATCAATTTAATATAATTAAACGTTTTACTAAATCATAAAACCATAACGCTAAATAAATCCCAAATCAAAACACAACGTCAAAGTAGGTTCATCATAAGCCTAGGCAGTCTATAATGTTTAGCCTAACATCTTAGGTTTAAACAAAACAATAATAAAGGAATTCATGGCGGATATAAAAGAAAACGAAATAAAATAGAAGATAAAACCCGTGTTCTTCGAATTCAACAAATACTCGCACCACCGGATGATTCTTCAACTCCAAAGCCTTCAAAAGTTGCAATCCTAAGCCTTGGAAATCCCAAAATTTGTATGGCTCTTCAGGTTATGATTAGGGTTAAGTTTATGGGTGTTTATATAGACTTTCAAGGCCCATAAACTTAAAATTAGAGAATATTCTGGAAATCTAAGCCCATAAAATTAGTATATGTAGAAGATTCTAAAAACCTGAGTCCATTGAATTAATATTTGTAGAAGATTCTAGAAAACTGAGCCCAAAGTGCTGCCCGACAGGCCTTCTCTCATTTTGCTTGTTTTCGCTTGTTTTTCGCCCTCTTTTTGACATGATTGAAACCCGGAACCTAAAATATACAAATACGTTAGTGATATACAAATCTTACATAAAACCAAACAAAACTAATAAAATATTATATAAAATAAACAAGGGATTTATATATATTTAGCCTTATATCAAATATCTCCACACTTATCTTTTTCGTACCTGAAAAGTCTCAATGCAATGGGATCAGTATCGGAGAAATACTGTCTTAAAAACATATAAGGTATTAAAGCTTAGATAAACGTAAAAACTGCGATTGCCGATATTGTTGTCCACTTAAACCCAGCCACCAGCCTATCAAGCCCCCACGAACATTAAGCATTTAAGTTCATGTGATATCAAAAACCTATGGGTCTCACACCTTTGGAGTTAAGATCCACCTACCCCATCTCAAGCATAGTAAAGACAATTAAAATAATCGAGTTGAAGCAAACTGGTTCAACATATCACCGTAAGATAAAACCCCTTAATGGTAAGAAGAAAATGCACTTAGATGGAATTATGGATGATAGGTCAAGTGAGGTCGTACGAGTATGCCTAAATAATATTGGACTTCGTCCTATATATGCCCTAAGAAAATATTTATTGACTAGAAACTTTCGAGCCCCAATAGTGTATCCTCAGAGTCGCCATCCCCTTGTTAACACGTAAACTCTCAGTCTCGTCTAGTATGTGCACTTTGGTCTCTTTTTCTATTTTTTAATAATGCTTCTTTGGCATTTCTTTATTACATAACTTTCTCACTTTTTTCTTTTTATTTTATTTTATTATTTTTATTTTTATTTATTTATTTAATTTTTTTTTGCACTTAAGCATCTTTAACCTAAAAATATATAACTAAAGACTAAAACTCGTATAAAATTGGACATCGCGGGCGCCACCACTATTTATTTATTTTCATAAAATGGAGTGGCGTGCTAATTTTAAAGTGCATTCAATTCTCACCACCTTAGGGTAATCTGCTTATGGTAAAACTCTCTATGCCTTATCGAATTTCAGCTTCACTATCCCCCCTAGGATGAGAACCCACAAAATCTATGATTTAATTAGGTTTATTAAGAATATGCAATGGAAAACCTTTCAAGACTAGTTGGGTCTACCGACACATCCCAAGTTAAGTACGCCTTCTTAACATTATCTCATATTATTAGTAGTTTGAAAAACTGATTCCCGATAAATATCCTCATCTCCCATTTAAATGCAAAAAGAGACACAATCAACGGACATTTTTCAAAACTTTTTCAATTATTTTTTAACATAATTATGACTCAAATGTCCTATCCCCACACTTAAATTTAGCATTGTCCTCAATGCAAGAATAAGGACGAAAATAAAAATAAACTCGAAATACAAAAACGTAAAAACCTAAAACTAAAAATATAAATAAACAAGCTAGATAATGGAAAAGACTTAGCTGGTAATATGCACATGAACTATGATGCCAAAGTCTTCATCCATGGCTGCCCTCCAACTCCGAGCGTACTCAGCAAACGGTATTGCCTTCTCTCAATCACGAACGGAAGCGGCAAACGCATCAAACAATATCTAAAACATATCTTATCAATCTGATAGATGTTAAGCACTTAAGTATTTTACCAGACCAACCAACTCACCCTATATATAAAACATGAATAAATAGCAGCAAATAATAAAAAGTATACAGTTCGGCTGCTCCATCCCCACACTTGAATTTTGCAATAAACTTCATGGGTTCTAGCTCAAAACCTGCAAAACTTAAAAACAAAAACAAAGATGAACTACAAAAATCTACGTTAGTGACTCGACACAACTCAAAAATAAAGATATGACAAATATACAAACTCTACATTTGAGCTTTCACTCAAGACACTCTCCTATGCGAACTACTCGGCTGTCCGAGTGGAGCTTCCTCCACCTCGGTAAAACTCCATGGTCCTCCAAGAAACAGCATCACGATACGACCATTCATCTTCAATCTTATTCCTCTTATTTCCAACTTTTCCAAACTCCCCAAACTTTTGCAGACCATCACCTGTCCTCTCTATCAAACTCCATCGACTCTCGAGAACTTGTGACTTCTCTCTCCTCCTCCAAACAAACTCTGACGGAACGGGGGTGCTCAAGACGTGGATTCATGCCCGAAATAAAAGACTCAATCGCATAAACAGGATGACATGGATCAATGAGACCATGTGACCACTCAGGTGTCTCATGGATTTAGCAACATAAGTGACACTATCGTCGCCGGCTCTAAGAGTGATCTTACCTTTAAAAACATCAACGAGTGCCCTAGCAGTACGCAAGAGTGGACGACCTAAAATAAATAGGAACTCTCTCATCGGCCTCCATATCAAAAACAACAAAATCTACGAGGAAAACCAAATTATCGACTTTCACGAGCAAGTTTTCTACTATCCCCCTAGGGTACTTCACCGAACGGTCAGCTAAAGACAAGGTCATGCGGGTGGGTGTGAGCTCTCCTATGCCTAGCTTCTCAAACAATGAATATGGGCATTAAGTTTATACTAGCTCCGAGACCCGCCTTAAGCTTGGCACGAGGTATTCCTACCGAACAAACATGGAACAGTGAAAACACCGGGAACGGGTAACTTCTCCGGAACCTTGTTGAGCACTACTGCCGAACACTCTCCTTCAGTGGAACGGTCGAAAGCTCCTCCAGACTTTCCTTTCGCTTAAGAATATCTTTCAAGATTTGGCATATTTCGGCATATGCTGGAGGACCTCGATAAATTGAAGATTAATCCTAAGCTGCCTAAACATATCTAGGAAGTTCCCATACTCTCTTCTGAATTTCTGATTCTTAACACGGGCTGGATACGGCATACGAGCATGATCTATAAGCAGTGAAGGCCTAATATCTCTCGGTTTCTTTTCCTCACTTGCTCTAACTATGGACTCACTGATTGGTGCGGTACTTGCCGGGTCTAGCCTAGGTTGCACCCTCCCAGGAGTCTTCAACACTATCTCCTCATCCACAAAGTCATCACTCTCCTCTACATCAATCTCTCTCTCCGAACATAAAACCCTACCACTACGAGTAGAAAAGGCATTTAATTGAGCGGCCGGATTCTGCTGAGTAGAACCTGAAAACTGACCTAGGGGTCTCTCATCTAAACGTCGGGCTATATCACCTACGGTCCTTTGCATGTCGAGCATAACTGATTGTTGATTCTTAAGAAGTAGATCATGCTCAGCAAGAGTCTTTTGAGTAACTTGATCTCTAATAACGATTTACTGCATCATCTCATCCAACTTCTTACACAGATCTGGCCCATTACTCCCACCTTGACTACTTTGATCCCCATTAAACGATTGATACTGCCCTTGGTTAAGATTTGAACTTGGTTGGAAACCAGCGGGTGTACCGGAAGAACTCCAATTAGAATTATAGTTATTATTTGTTATAGGTGTTCCAGTTTGAATTATTATTACCATTAAATGCATTAGGAACCCTATTCTGCCCTCCTATGAACTCTACCTGCTCCTGACTCATCAACGGACAATTTAAAGTCCCACGCCCTCTTCTACACAACTCTCACTTATCTATCTTAGCCTTAAGGTTTTAATCTCACTGGCTAGACTCTCTAAGGCAGCAGCCACACTAGTATCTAGATTAACCTGGTGTACACCTCGGACGGATGAGGGTGTACTAGTGACGGGATTTGAATTCCTGTTACATGGCCTTTTAGCAGACTCGGACTTGGCAAAACTCTCAAATAACTCATTACACTCTACTACACTTTTCTTATCAATTAAATTACCTCCAGCAGAAGTGTCGAAACGAGCTTGTGTCTCATATGTCAGCCCATTGTAAAACTTCTCAACCAGGGCCCACGGAGTAAGACCATGCTGTGAACAACGGGCCAGTAAACCTTGAAAGCGCTCCCAACCTTGATAGTATGGCTCATCCGGCTCCATATGGAATAAATTAATCTGATCACGGAGACTAGATGCTTTGGCAGGCGGGAAGTATTTCTTCAAGAAAGCAGTACGCAACGCCTCCCAAGTAGTGAATGGTCCAGCAGGTTATGAATCGAGCCAATTGGAAGCCCGACCCGTAAGTGAAAACGGGAACAAATGGAAGAAATGGCATCTTCTTTAGCACCTTGTAAATTGAACGTCCTAAGCACACAGGTAAAACAGTTGATGTGCGCTGGTGCATCTTCATCGTCACGGCCATGGAACAGATTGCTTTAGGTGAGACTGGTTACGACATAAGATGGAATCTGCCAGGAATTAGGGTTATTGATTGCGGGGGTGATGATGGGCGAGTGATCTCCGATGAGACCCTCGAAGGCTTGTTGGTAAACGGTTCGGTTGTCGACCATTTGAATATCGGGAATGGTTCTAGGACTCGACGGCGGTGAACTGTGTGGTGATGATTTTGGTGGAGAATCTATGATGATCGGTGATGGCGAACTGGCTTCTGACTTTAACGGAGGTGGTCCTTGCGAACGAAGATGTGGCATAAACCTGTAAAACACACAAGACCAACTGAGTAGACTCTATGAAAATACGAAAATAAAACTAAGAATAAATAAAATAAACTAGACTTAAAATTAAACTAAAATTAATTAAACTCCTACGACTCAAACACAAAACAAAACAAAATAAGTAGCACGTATATAACAAGTAAGTCTAATCAAAGCTAATAACGCAATCACCAAGAATCCCCGTCAATGGCGCAAAAAAACTTGATGTGCTTGAAATAGTCTAATAAAAACACGCTAATCTAGACACTAAGTAATAAATTCTAGACTCTTAACTAAACTAAAACTACTAAACGGCAAGTGAACCGATCGACTCTAGTACAGCTAAGTAAGTCTGGATATCGAACCCACAAGACTCTTTTAATTACGCAAACTAGCTAAATTAGACTCAACTATAGACACAAGTATTTATATATTATTTGTTTAAGGGGAGTTTTACTAGTAAACTATTTTTAAACTAATTAAGAAAACTAAAGACGACTAAACTTAGAACGTGGACTAAATTCAGATGATGATGAGATAACTACCTAGGCTAGAATCCCCTAAATTTCAGTTGTTAATTAATCGAGAAAATATTTAGTTATGGACTGGGATCGTAAAATAAACACTTAAGAGAAAACCCGAACAGGACCCCTGACCCTTCTCAAGAGACACCAATGGGTTTCTAATAAGTTTTAACGCACACCAGTATTAAAAATCAAGTTTCCTTATGGTAACCTAATTATTTATGACTAAGTTCCTTTATATGAAATCCTACTTTACAGCGCGGAAATCAAAGACAGTTTAATATATTTAATTGATTCAATGGACAATAATTAAATAATCAAACCTAGACGGACTCCTTACAAAGAACTAAATATAGCAAGATCAAATAATAAAGATCTATCAATAACCTAGCACTTTACAGATTTAGGTTAGCAGTACCATTAGGTTTATTTAATTAATAATTATTATTCCTATAATCTAATCGCGAATCAATCATAAAATAGTCAAAATCACAAAGTAGATGACCTAATAGCAACCTATCATAATGACAAACAATAATCAAGGCAACTATGGAATAATAATAATTAATCAAACAATCCTAAATATTCATACGCATCAATTTAATATAATTAAACCTTTTACTAAATCATAAAACCATAACGATAAATAAATCCCAAATCAAAACACAACGTCAAAGTAGGTTCGTCATAAGCCTAGGCAGTCTATAATGTTTAACCTAATATCTTAGGTTTAAACAAAACAATAATAAAGGAATTCATGGCGGATATAAAAGAAAACAAAAGAAAATAGAAGATAAAACCCGTGTTCTTCGTCTTCAACCAATATGCGCACAACCGGATGATTCTTCAACTCCAAAGCCTTCAAAAGTTGCAATCCTTAGCCTTGAAAATGCCAAAATTTGTATGGCTCTTCAGGTTATGTTTATGGGTGTTTATATAGACTTTCAAGGCCCATAAACTTAAAATTAGAGAAGATTCTGGAAATCTAAGTCCATAAAATTAATAAATGTAGAAGATTCTAGAAATCTGAGTCCATAGACTTAATATTTGTAGAGGATTCTAGAAAACTGAGCCCAAAGTGCCGCGCGACGGGCTTTTTCCCATTTTGCTTGCTTTCGCTTGTTTTCACCCTCTTTTTGACATGATTGAAACCCGAAACCTAAAATATACAAATACGTTAGTAATATACAAATCTTACATAAAACCGAACAAAACTGATAAAATATTATATAAAATAAACAAGGGATTTATATATATATTTAGCCTTATATCAGCAGGTGGTAGTTCGAGCGCACAAGGACAGGGACAAATCCCTTCTCACCATATGGGTCCCCGAACATTTAACTATTCGGGTCAAACATTTGACCCAAATTGGGCCCACAATGGGAGCATGCGTTATGTAATAGTCAACACCAGGCCCGAGACAGCCCAAACACTATTTGATTACCAAACATTCGTGGGCGCAAGCATGGAACAAGCTCAAAAGTAAGTGTATGATCACCAAGAAGTGTGGAACCAGACCCACGCTTATGTTGAACAACGAGAAGGTTTGAGGATGAATGTCAAAGGCGAATGCATGAAGCATGGCATTCGGGGCAACCTGTGGTGGCTGACCCACCAATCGTTGACTACACCACGTTGCCACCATATAATGGTACGGTGAATTATCCCATGCCACCATTGCATCATTCAGAATGGTTGGATCCGCAACAAACTCAAGGTTTAGGTCAAGCTAGTGGAGAAGGTCAAGCTAGTGGTGACGATCAAGGGGCATATGGATTTGGAGAATTCACGGACATGATGACGTCCATCTTTGGACCACCGCAACCGCATAACTATTGAGCTGCGTCGGTAGCGAATCAGGTGTTCCCTTGTACATTTTTGTATCTTATTTTATGCTTATGTTTGGGTTTGGGAGGTTGGGTGGAGTAATGACAAGCTCGGATTTAAGGGTTTTGTTCGTTGGTGGTCTTTTATTAAAAAAAAAAAAAACTTTTGATGCCCTAAAGACCCTACATTGAGGACAATGTATCTCAAGTGTGGGAATGAGGGACGAGAAAAAAATGAAAAATTGAAAATTTTGAAAAATAAATAAAAAAAATAATAGTAATAATAAAAATAAAAAAAAATTCATAAAAATAAACTTTAAAAGAAATGTGTTGGGTTGAGATTGAGGTCCTTTATCATGGTCAGGTTCCTTTGTATGATTATGGCTTAGTTGTTGGGTACGAGTTACGTTAAATTTCTTGCTAAAGGTGACATGTTTTGAATTAGTTATCTCATGTAATAGGAGTAATTCGAGATTCGGGGTGCATATAGTAGTGAGATGGACAATGTGACCTTCCTTGTTAGAACTCGTGCAATGATTGCTTTTCGAGACCTTAGCTTGGTATGCGTGCCAAAAGGATAGAGGTAATTAGGATAGCCTCGTCTGGGATGAGTGAGAGTGTGGGTCTTGGGGGTTGGGCCTCATACATTACAAATATGAGCATGGGCAATGAGAGGGGCGGGGGTTTGGTCTTTAGATACCCAATTTTGAACCTAGTGCTTATTGTTTATCGATTACCCTTGAAATATTTATTCGTGAAAAGATCCGACCTAGTTAATAGGTATGTTATGAAATTATTGCACTATTGAAGTAGTATGAAGAAATAATACGTTGTTAGTTTATTCAAGTTACATATTATGTGGAAAAAAAAGCATGAAGTAGTATGTAATAACTTGGCTGGATCGGATCACGCGCGCTACTTTCAAAAATTCCCATTCCGCACCTCAACACTTGGCCCCATTACAACTCGAGATAAGACCTCTTGATTCGTATAATTACTAAAGCATTTATAGGTGGAGGTTTGACAGTTGTATGAGCTTATTATAGTAGGATTGCACATGTGTACAGGTATTGATGATTGTGATTAAGGCACCAGATTGAGATGTAATCATGTATGGGATGTGGCATGAGATAAATTAAAGAAACAATTTAAGTTTGGCTAGAGATTTAATTGTTTGGATGTTTGGAATTGGAAGTATGGCTATAGTTTATATGAAATACAAGGAATGGGGTATGATCTTAGACCTTAACCGAAACCTTGTGAAAGAGAGTGTTCATTGGGCTTAAAAGAATATATTAATAAAAGAGATTGATTGAGTTGCTTGAGGGCAAGCAACGTTTAAGTGTGGGAATGTGATGGGTGGATTGTAGAGCCACCCTTAAGTGTCGTAATTCGAGTTATAACGTGTGCATTTATGTATAAATTCAAAGATTTGGATTACTACACTATGTTGTGTGAATGCAGGTGCAAATGAGAAGAAAAGGTTGCTAAAGTATGTTTAGATGGAGAGGAGCAAAGGAATCGAGATTTGGAGATAGCAGTCAACAAGTCAAAGAAGCAAGAGTGAGATGGGACTGAGGCTACCGTAGCTTACGGTAGCCATCGTAAGCTACGGTAGAGGCTGGCGTAGAAGAGCTGCCGTAGACAGAACTTTTGTGGCGTAATGATTTTGAAGCCACCGTAAGCTACGGTGGCCACTGTAGCTTACGATGGACCTTGCGCGCTGGTGACGGTTACATCTCGCAAAAGATGTTATATTTGCCTTTTGACATGCTTTTCATTCCATTATGTTTGAGACAATTGTTTTGGGTGATTTTGGTGCTTGAGAACAAGATTTTTGGTACTTCTAATTAAAGATTAACACAATAATCTGTAAATACATTGTTACGAGCCAAGATCTATGATGTGTTGTAAAACACACTTACTTTCCGCACCTTTAATATATGTTTTTATATTGTATTTAATGTAATTTAACTTATATTATCTAGGTTTTACATAGTTTTATTTATCTTGTAGGTTTCGGGTTAAAGGAAGAAAAACCGAGCTTCTTGAGCAGTTTAAAGGCCTTTTACGCATACGTTTTCAAGTAAAACTCAAAGCCCGGCCCATATGCATCATGGACAAGCCCAAGCCCTACATTATATTATAATATAAAAAAGAAAAAAAAACCCTAAGCCTGCATACCTGGTCCGATCGGACTTGTGCAGCCAAGAAAAAAAAAAGAAAAGCTAGGGTTCAAAGGTGGTGGTGGCTAGGGAAAAAGAAAAAGGCAAGAACCATGTGTCGGGATCGTTCTCCATCAGTTTTTACAGCCAAGGAGCAGCCCCATATTCATCATATATCCTTTCATAACATTGTTCAACACTTTGATTTACTTGTTCAATTGATTAGTAGTTTTGCAATTGCTTGAGATATTGACTTGTTTATGATTATTGTTGATCATTGTATGATTGAATTGATGTTTGAAATGAGTTATAAGATGTTTTTATTGATGAATAGCTACTGTCCAAATATCATTAGAGGCTAAACTTGTCGGTTCTACCAAAGAATGATGATAATTGTTAGTGTTTGATGAGTTTATTGGATTATTTGATTGATAGACGTATATTGTTATTGTAATGTTTGATTTAGACATGAAATAGGTTATGTTTAAGGGATGGAAATTTTTTTAATTCATTGCTTAAGCCTCGTGCTTTGGTTGAGTAGTTTTGTATTGATTGATCGGTGCTTGTTTGATTCTAGACTTTGTGTTTATGGTGTGTTTGCGGTAGGTACAACCGTAGGGTGTTGCATGAATTTGTGGTTAAAGTACAATGGTTAGACACCTTCTTAGAGACCGAGAGGTGATAAGAAGTTAGGTTTGTCTCATTGCCTTTGCATGCTAGAATAAGAATTGCACGAGAGCGAGTTCGTTTCTTGTCAGGTTTAGGTGTTTTGAGCGACTAGTTGATCTATTTTGGTTTAATTTAAATTGTTCCTCTATCCTTGGTTGTGTATTATTCATTGCCATTTGGGTCGAGTGTTGGTGAGACCGAGAGGTGAGTCAATATTAGAACACGTTAACAATTGTTTCCCGGTTTGGTCGTTTTAGCCGATTAAGAGTAGTTAAGGTTTATTGAGTGAGACCGAGAGGTGATCCAGTGAGCCTGAGCGATCCTTAGTCGTGTCATCTTTAGGTACCGGTGTCTTGATGTCATCCAATCCATTTGCTTGTTAGGCCTACAGTTTGATTCAGACCTAGGTAGACGTTTTTCTCCATCCAAAGTCAACACAGTTAGTTCTCCGTTAAGTTTTCTATTTGTGGTAACTTTTGTCAGTCAGTCCAGTTAGTCCAGTTAAGTCATTAAAAATCAAAAATCTATTAAATATTATTCTTTGGTAGGTCTTGTCTAGGGTTAGTGATCATTAGCATTCTTACGTGTCCTCGTGTTCGATACTCGGACTTCCTAGGTCTATACTACTTGCGATCGGTACACTTGCCGGTTGTGTGTGGTTTTAGGATTTTCGTTTTAAATTTAAAGCTTAGTTGTGAGGGTCATTCTTTTAGACATATCCGGCGCACATCAAGTTTTTGGCGTCGTTGCCGGGGTCACGGTTTTAGGCGTTTTGAGAGTGACTCGAGTTAGGACTTACCTTGTGTGCTACTTGTAATTATTTTTGTTTTGTTTATTTGTTAGGATAGTTTGGCTTCTTTTATCGATTTGTATAGTTGTATGCGACATACTCGATCTCGTGGACCACCCGACACTGAATCATTTCCCGAGCCTGAGAGAGAGTTTCGTGAGAGACGTCGCACCGTTTCACCATCATCTACTTCATCATCCGTTGGTAGTTTATCCTCTTCTCCTACGTTTTCCGACTTTGAAGATAGGGATAGGATCATGGGCGACAATCCACCACCGAGGAGGACAGTTGCAGACCGGGCCCGTCCGGCCAATGCTGGCGTGAGATCCAGCATCGCACCACCCGCCATTGCAGTCAACACGAGCTGGCAGATTCCATCGAACATTCTGAATACAATTTCTCATTGTGCTCAGTTTCACGAGTTACTTCACGAGAACCTGCATTCTCATCTTACTCGTATCGTGCGTATCTGCGACACTTTCTATCTTGCCGGCGTATCCGAAGACGCCGTGAAACTCCGCGATTTTCCATTCTCACTCGTTGATCATGCGAGTTTGTGGCTCGAGTCCCTCCCACAGGGCTCCATAGCTACTTGGGCTACCATGCAGACCCAATTTCTTGAGAAATACGATCCTCTGGCTAAGGCCGCTCATTTGCATAACCAGATTCATTATTTTCAGATAGAGGACACCGAGAGTTTCTACGAGGCATGGGAGCGTTTTAAAAATCTGTTAGCGTTGTGCCCGAACCACGGCTTGCAAGATTGGGCGGTTGTCGATAATTTTTATAATGGAGTGACCTACGCGACGCAGAACATGCTTGACACGGCGGCGGGAGGAAATCTGTTGACGACGAAGGACCCGGATGAGTGCATCGCGTTCTTTAATTGGCTAGCTATGAGTGGATACCAGAGACCACCCGCAAGAGGAGGTAAGACCGTCGATTCCATATCACGAGGCATGCATTCGGTGGACACGAACACCGCACTTATGGCACAGGTCGAGGCGTTAGCGAAGATTGTGAAGGACTTGCAGACGCAGAGCAAGCTGTGCGAGATATACAGAGGAGGGCATGATACCGTTCAGTGCCCAGTCAGTTCATAGGTGGAGGCCGTAGAATTTATAGGAAATCCAAACTGAAATCTAAATTCTTTCAATTCTTATAATTCGGGATGGAGAGGCAATCTGAATTCGAACTGGAAAAGCGGGAATCGGTCCGGTATTCAGCAGCGTCAGAGTCTAATTAAGGATGCGGGTGAAGGAGCGAGCAGTGGGGAGAAGAAGCTCACTTTAGAGGAGATGATGGCGCAACAGACGCAGATGTTGTAACAGCTTATGACGCGAGAGGATTCCCGACATAAGGAGACCCAGGAAAAGTTTCGGGAGCACGAGTAGTTCATGAGGAATCAGGGAGCGTCGATTCAGAGTCTTGAGCGGCAGATGGGAGAGATAGCTAGTCGGTTGAATGAGAGGCCACAGGGTACGCTACCGAGTAACACCGAGCAAAACCCGAAGGGATTCGCGAAATTTGTGACGACGAGGAGCGGTACAGGGTCACGAGATGAGCCCGTGATTCAGGAGAGGTCTAGTGGGAGAGTAGTCAAGGAGCCTGCTGTTGTTGATAGAGAGGAGCAGGTGGATGAGGAGATTCAGATGGAGTCTCCGCCAGCCAAAGTGCATCAGAGGAGCAGCCCAGGGAGTTCAGCACAGGCCGAGAGACAGCAGTTACCGAGCGAGCCACCGAGAGTCTACAAACCTAGAGTGCCATACCCCGGGAGACTCCGAAGAGATAGAGATGAGGAGCAGAACTCCAAATTCCTTGATCTTTTGAAGCAGCTTCACCTTAATATTCCATTCCTTGAGGCACTCACCCAGATGCTGAAACATGCGAAGTTCCTTAAGGATATTCTCTTGAATAAGGAGAAGTTAGCTGAGGTAGCTTCCATCCCTTTGAGTTCCAGTTGTTCTACTGTCTTACAGAGGAATTTACCAGAGAAGATGTCCGATCCAGGGAGCTTCACGATTCCTTGCATCTTGAGTGATGATACGGTGATTCATGCGCTGGCTGATCTTGGTGCCAGTATTAATTTTATGCCGTATTCCGTGTAAAGCAAGTTGGGTTTAGGCGAACCGAGGCCTACCAGGATGAGTATCCAGCTTGTTGATCGTTCTGTGAAATACCCTCGAGGAGTGGTTGAGAACATGCTTGTTCGTGTCGAAAAGTTCATTTTCCCGGTGGACTTTGTCATTCTAGACATGAACGATGATGATAGTGTACTGCTTATCTTAGGCCGACCATTCCTTGCCACTGCACAGGCGTTGATCGACGTCTGCGAAGGTAAGTTGATCTTGAAAGTTGGGGATGAGAACGTCACCTTTGACGTTCGACAGTCACTTAAACACCCCAAATCTGCTGATGACTCCTTGTACTTATCGATACCATCATGGAGCATGTTGGGGAGTTTTTCAGTGAGATATGTGGAGGATTTGCCTCCGACACTCGGATTTTCCATAGGGACATTCCGGAGATTGAGATGGTTGCCATGACCGATCAGTCAACGGATGATGACACCGAGTCACATAACCCTGAATCTGAAGTGTCTGCTGGGATCGTACGAGACGATCCGATGGACCGACCTTCTGTCGAGAGCCCCCCCTCTTTCCTTAGAGCTTAAGGATTTGCCCACCCATTTGGAGTATACGTTTTTGGACGAGGAGAGGAAGTTGCCGGTTATTATTGCATCTTCTTTGACGGAGGTCGAGAGAGAGAAGTTGGTGAGGGTGCTGAGAGAGCACAAGGAGGCCATTGCATGGAAGATTATCGACATTAAGGGTATCAACCCTTCGTTCTGCACTCATAAAATCCTCATGGAGGATAATTTCAGGACTGTCATTCAGCCGCAGCGACGGCTTAATCCGAAGATGCAGGAAGTCGTGAATATGGAGATTATCAAACTCCTTGATGCGAGGATCATTTTCCCCATTTCTGATAGTTCGTGGGTTAGTCCAGTCCAAGTGGTTCCTAAAAAGGGTGGCATGACTGTCGTCACCAATGAGAGGAACGAACTCATTCCCACTAGGACTGTGACTGGTTGGAGAGTCTGCATTTATTACCGCAGCCTGATAGATGCCACGAGGAAAGAACACTTTTCGTTACCTTACATTGATCAGATGATGGAGCATTTGGCAGGTCAGCAGTATTACTGTTTCTTGGATGGTTTCTCCGGGAACTTTCAGATTCCGATTGCTCCAGATGACCAGGAGAAAACCACGTTTACCTGCCCATACGGAACGTTTGCCTATAGACGTATGGTGTTCGGATTGTGTAACGCTCCAGCCACATTTCAGAGGTGCATGGTGGCTATGTTTCATGACATGATCGAGGACTCCATGGAGGTGTTCATGGACGATTTTTCTGTGTTTGGGAGCTCTTTTGATCAGTGTCTCTCCAACTTTGAGAAGATGTTGGCCCGATGCGTTGACACCAACCTAGTCCTTAACTAGGAGAAGTGTCACTTCATGGTACGCGAGGGCATTGTTTTGGGGCATCGTATTTCGAGTGCGGGGATAGAGGTCGACCGAGCGAAGGTCGAGACCATTTCTAATATTGCCCCACCCACTTCTGTGAGATCCATCCGGAGTTTCTTGGGTCATGCTGGGTTCTACCATTGGTTCATTAAAGATTTTTCTAAGATAGCGAGACCCATGACCAAACCTCTGGAGAAGGATGCCCCGTTTGTGTTTTCTGAGCAGTGTATCGAGCCGTTTGATCTTTTAAAGGATAAACTCGTTAACGCCCCGATCATGATTGCTCCCGACTGGTCGCTTCCTTTTGAGTTGATGTGTGATGCGAGCGACTTCGCAGTCGGAGCAGTTCTTCGACAGGGGAAGGATAAGCACTTCCATCCGATTTACTATGCTAGCCGGACCATGAATGGTGCACAGGAGAGTTACACCACCACCGAGAAAGAGCTTTTAGCTGTGGTGTTAGAGTTCGATAAATTCAGATTCTATCTAGTTCTGTCCAAGACGATTGTGTACACCGATCATTCTGCCATTCGTTATCTCTTTAGCAAACAGGATGCTAAGCCGCGTCTTATCCGATGGATCCTGTTTCTTCAAGAGTTTGATATTGAAATCCGCGATAAAAAGGGGGCCGAGAATGTGGCGGTCGATCATCTTTCGCGTCTTGAGGGAGCTGAGTTAGGAGAGCCAGGGGTCAGGATTAATGACCATTTCCCGATAAAGAGTCTCATGTTTGTTTCAGCTCAGGATGAGGGTTTTCCAAAGTTCGCCGACTTCACGAGCTATCTTGCGGATGGGTACTACCCGAAGATGCCTTACCAGCAAAAGAAGAAATTCTTTACTGATGTTAAGTTTACCTTTAGGATGACCCGTATCTCTTTCGTATAGGTGATGACCAGTTGATTAGGAGGTGCGTTGACGTTAAGGAGGGATGGCAGATGCTGAGCCATTGCCATGTTGGACCGACAGGAGGTCGCCATGGTGCGAGTTTGACAGCGAAGAAGGTATTTGATTGCGGTTTTTATTGGCCTTCGATCTTTAAGGATGTGCACGCATTTGTTAGGAGTTGTAATCGTTGCCAGCGTGTCGGCAACATCTCGTCGCGAAATGAAATGCCCCAAAACGCTATTTAGGTTAGTGAAGTTTTCGATGTGTGGGGCATTGATTTCATGGGACCATTTCCATTTTCACGTGGGAACAAGTACATACTTGTGGCTGTTGATTATGTCTCGAAGTGGGTTGAGGCCAAGGCCTTACCCACGAATGATGCCCGAGTTATACTCCGTTTCCTCAAGAGCCTCTTTACTCGTTTTGGTGTCCCGAAGGCTTTGATCAGTGATAGAGGTACTCACTTCTGCAATGTGCAGATGGAGAAGGCGTTGCGACGCTATGGGGTCACCCATCGGCTTGCAACCGCCTACCACCCACAAACTAGTGGGCAGGTGGAAGTGAGTAATCGGGGGATCAAACGTATTCTTGAGAAAACAGTTTGTTCAAACCATCGGGATTGGTCCGACAAGTTGGATGATGCGTTGTGGGCTTTCCGTACAGCCTACAAAACTCCGACCGGTTCCACACCGTTTCGGATGATCTATTGGAAGGCCTGCCACCTACCGGTTGAGTTGGTGCACCGTGCTTCATGGGCCCTACAGAGGGACAATCTTGATATGTCCGCCGCGGAGAGCACTCGTTTCCACCAGTTGCACGAGTTAGAGGAGCTGAGGGATCACGCTTATGCACAGTCATTTAGGTATAAGGAGCGGACGAAGGAACTGCATGATAGGAGGTTGAAGGGGAATAAGCAGTTCAAGTGTGGGGATTTGGTTTTATTGTATATCTCCCAGTTGAGGTTATTCCCGGGAAAGTTGAGATCCCGATGGTCGGGACCGTTCACGGTCACTGAGGTTTTCCCGTATGGCACTGTTGAGATAGAGGATAAAGGCGGGAAGTTTAAGGTGAACGGTTATAGACTGAAGCACTACATTGGTGAACCGATGGTTGATCAGACTATCAAGGTATTCTACCTTGACTCGCTCACCGAGACGTAGACGTGTTGGATGCATCACTCGGGAGACTGCCCGAGTTATAGAGTTTGTATCTGATATTTGTGTGTGCTATCTGTTTTATTTGTTTTTGTCTATTTCAGGATGTTCCAAAATGAAACCGCTCGTACTCAATCTCCATTCAAGTCGGTCGATTTAAGGGGTATTCTATTATTAAAAAAAATTATAAAAACCAAAAACACAAAAACACGTTTATTTCTTTATATTTTTGTTTTCCGTTTTGTACGCCGCTACATGCGAGCGAGTTTGAGTTTTTGCAGGTTATATTATGCGCATGGTAGCTACGGTGGCGTTTTGGAACTGGTTCTCCCGAGGTCGCGGCCGCGAATGAAATGCTATACGGTTGCTTGGTTACTACTCAGCTGTTGAAGATTCTGCACACAACCCGTTCTTTGTTTGAGTCTTGTATACTATATTTTTATTTCCTGTTTTCGTTTTATTTTTTTTATTTCTTTTCCTTGTTCTCATCAAGGACGATTTTGTTCTAAGTGTGGGGATGAGATTTATTTTACTTAGTTGTAGAAAATTTTGAAAAAACAAATAAATAAATAAATTTGAAAAAAATAGTCCCTTGAAATTTGTTTTCTCTATGTTAAACAGGAAATGATATTATTACCGAGTAGGGGTTATTTTATAACATCTTGGGGTTTTCAAAATATATATATAATAAATAAGAACGGTGCCCTTTAGACCCGCACATAATGTATGGCAACTGAACAGTTTAGACTCAGTAATTGATGTGCTGGTAGGCTCAACCTTTGAGAATGAAATGGCAGTTTGGTTGTTGACCTAATTGAACCTTTTAAATGGCCTGACTTTAGTGGGAAACATCTTAGAGTTTTGTTTGTTTAACTAAGCCTGTAACAGGACTGGAATGAAAAGCTGGGTTATACTCAAGCCTCGAGTCATATGATCACCTTTATATAAAAACCTAATTTTTGTATACGTACTTATATGTATAAACTTATGTATACACATCTATTCCTGCAAATAGCAGAAGACAGTTTTGCTCGGCCCTTTGTTGCGCGATGGCGCAGACCTGAGCCTTGATGCAGTCTGTAATATCATCCAACATGGTGAATTTTTTTCTCAAAAAAAAAATACAAAAAGCCAAAAGGCAGGAAAAAAAATTCCAAACCACCATGAAGAAAATTACTGTTGGTTGATCAAGGACCAAGCTAGAGTTTATAGGTTGTATATGAGCCGAAAATGTTTTGATCATGTGGCAATAGGTTTAAGTCAAATTGGGGTGATTCGGCCCGGCAAAACCATAATGGAACGTGGTGAAGTGGCGGCAGGGCTTTTAAGTGTGTATAGAAACTAATGAAATTGTCACGCCTTATTTGCCTCGGTAAGTATTAGAGGCATGGGTTTAAGTGGATAGCAATACCGGCAATCGACCTGATCTAGCTTATTAGGTGAAAGTTGGAAGAAATATTTTGGTAACAGGTCACTTGTTCTAATACTTTAAAAAAAATTATAAAAATAATAATAATAATAATAATAATAAATAAAACCAAGAGTTGTCGGTTGAACTCGGTTATGATCCTGTGTAGAAGTCTTTTTCAAGGACGAAAAAGTCTTAAGTGTGGGGTTGTTTGATGTGTTGTAAAACACACTTATTTTCCGCACCTTTTATCTATGTTTTAATATTGTATTTAATGTAATTTAACTTATATTATCTAGGTTTTACATAGTTTTATTTATCTTGTAGGTTTCGGGTTAAAGGAAGAAAAACCGAGCTTCTTGAGCAGTTTAAAGGCCTTTTACGCATACGTTTTCAAGTAAAACTCAAAGTCGGCCCATATGCATCATGGACAAAGCCAACATACCTGGTCCGATCGGACTTGTGCAGCCAAGAAAAAGAAAAGAAAAGCTAGGGTTCAAAGGTGGTGGCGGCTAGGGAAGAAGAAGAAGGCAAGAACCAAGTGTCAGGATCGTTCTCTATCAGTTTTTACAACCAAGGAGCAGCCCCATATTCGTCATATATCCTTTCATAACATTGTTCAACACTTTGATTTACTTGTTCAATTGATTAGTAGTTTTGCAATTGCTTGAGATATTGACTTATTTATGATTATTGTTGATCATTGAATGATTGAATTGATGTTTGGAATGAGTTATAAGATGTTTTTATTGATGAATAGCTGCTGTCCAAATATGATTAGAGGCTAAACTTGTCGGTTCTACCTAGGAATGATGATAATTGTTAGAGTTTGAAAAGTTTATTAGATTGTTTGATTGATAGACGTATATTGTTATTGTAAAGTTTGATTTAGACATGAAATAGGTTGTGTTTAAGGGCTGGAAATTTTGTTAATTCATTGCTTAACCCTCGTGCGTTGGTTGATTAGTTTTGTATTGATTGATCGGTGCTTGTTTGATTCTAGATTTTGTGTTTATGGTGTGTTTGCGGTAGGTACAACCGTAGGGTTTTGTTGCATGAATTTGTGGTTAAAGTACAGCAGTTAGACACCTTCTTAGAGACCGAGAGGTGATAAGAAGTTAGGGTTGTCTCATTGCCTTTGCATGCTAGAATAAGAATTGCACGAGAGCGAGTTCATTTCTTGTCAGGTTTAGGTGTTTTGAGCGACTAGTTGATCTATTTTGGTTTAAGTTGAATTGTTCCTCTATCCTTGGTTGTGTAGTATTCATTACCATTAGGGTTGAGTGTTGGTGAGACCGAGAGGTGAGTCAACATAGAACACGTTAACAATTGTTTGCTGGTTTGGTCGTTTTAGCCGATTAAGAGTAGTTAAGGTTTATTGAGTGAGACCGAGAGGTGATCCAGTGAGCCTGAGTGATCCTTAGTCGTGTCATCTTTAGGGACCGGTGTCTTGATGTCATCCAATCCATTTGCTTGTTAGGCCTACAGTTTGATTCAGACCTAGGTAGACGTTTTTCTCCATCCAAAGTCAACACAGTTAGTTCTCCGTTAAGTTTTCTATTTGTGGTAACTTTTGTCAGTCAGTCCAGTTAGTCCAGTTAAGTCAATAAAAATCAAAAATCAATTAAATATTATTCTTAGGTAGGTCTTGTCAACGGTTAGCGATCATTAGCGTTCTTACGTGTCCTCGTGTTCGATACTCGGACTTCCTAGGTCTATAATACTTGCGATCGGTACACTTGCCGGTTGTGTGTGGTTTTAGGATTTTCGTTTTAAATTTAAAGCTTAGTTGTGAGGGTCATTCTTTTAGACATATCCGACGCACATCAATCTAGTCGCAAATTGATACGTTAACTCGTGTTCAATACGTTAAACATTGATATATTAATGGAGGAATATGTTACAGAGAGAATCTGGCAGCATGGCGTTATAGTGGATAAATATGGCACAGATCTCTATGCTAAACAACTATGGAAGGCCTATTAAAGGTGGTCTCATTCGTTACACTGTAGTAACGAATAAGCCTTCTCATTTGTTAACATCACTAACAAATGAGGTCATTCCATAGCCCATTCGCTAAACATGCTTAGCGAATGGATATACTTTAACGAATTACATTAACAAATAACCTAGTCTTTAACGAATGAGGCCTCATTCGCTAAACATCCTTAGCGAATGAGCCTTTATACATTAATATAAAGACTAAACTCACCCTAGCCTATTTGAATAGCTGCGGACACCAAATCCGTGCACTTACAGACTCCGCCTTGTCCGTAGCTGTCGATTGCTTTCTAATACTTTAGCATCGAATACTTTAGCCTTCAATACTTTAGAGATGAATACGTTAACGTCGAATATGTTAACGACGAATACTTTAAAGTTGAATACTTTAACTGCATATCATCAGCCGTAATACCAACCTCCCCCTTGGATGATGATTCTTGGGCTTGTGCAAACATACAAAATATAACTATTTGTAAGCAAACCAAAACCTGTAGCTACTCGTATGAGATCTCCCCCTCAAATACGCATGTCCAGGTGATCATCTCGATCATCCAACTGGCATATGATATGGTTCAATCAAATGAATCAATTAGTCGCAAGTCATCGGCTATCTGTCACACCGGTAAAGTAAAAATGTCTTTGCATTTGACCTCGTCATACATCTTCATGAACAACCCGATCATTCCACATCTTTCACATCGGTCTTCACTCTCTCGATAACGTCTATCCAAAATCATCATTCTTTGAAGCACTTCGGCAACCAATACGCTTGGATGCACTACTGCTTTGGGCAGATGATTCAGAGTTCCAACCTACGTTAATCAATCCCGAATAATCAAATTCTTTAATCAGATAACAAGACTCATATATTCCTCAATCAGATCAACCCATTCAATAATTTTTTCCTTCAACAAAAGTAATCCGCCGAATACTCGTAGCCAACATAGTCAGGAACAATGTCCCTCAGAAAGAACTAATCGGACAGACACTCGTATCCCACATAGTCAGGTTTCAATCTTGAACAAATCAATCCACGATCGAAGAATAATTGCAGTCTCTAACTCGGTTCGAACGTAGCTTTGCAATCATGAATTACTATCCAAATTGCAGTAATTTTTCAAGAAATCCTTGCAAATGTAGGAAGATACCAATCGAATAAACTCTTTGAAATTTTTATCTCCCCCATTTCTTGACAAATTCGGCAAGGTCTTGAACAATCCTCAGAAATCTTCAAGAAAATTCTCGTTAACTTAGTCGGTTACTCCTCCTCGGCCCCTCGATATGCGTGAAAAGTCGGCCGGAAAATATATCACCAAATTTTGCCGGAAGAGTATCCCGCATATTTAAAATATCCCCAAAAAATTTCGTTTAAGAAAATTTTCCAAAAATACTCTTTTTTTTACTATTCTCATACGTTATCTGGCCTCTTTCGCTACAACAGTATACAATGAATGGCATCTTGTCTACATTCGTGACCCATGAACGAACGAATCACATTCGTTATAAATACCCAAATCTTCCACATTCATTAAATCTTGAACGAATATGAACACATTCGTTAACACACATTCGTTATGGAACTGACGGATGTCACAAAAAAAATAACAAATGAGCATTGATAGCGAATGAGTCCATCTCAGTAGCGAATAAGCACATAACGAATGAATCTCACATTCGTTAAACCCTTTTATGAATGAGTTCATTCGTTAAAATTCCGTAACGAATGAGTTTAAATTTAACGAATGAACCGTTTGAGCGGTTACAGTAGCCGGAAAACCAATATTCGCCGGAAAAAACAGTTATAGTCGCCGGAATCTTCAAATCTTCAAGCTCATCCATGGCAGATACATCAAACCTTCATAATTAACCACCAAAATACATCCGTATGCTCGGATTTTGATCTGGAACACGAATTCATCATTTAAGCACCGAATCCATGTTAATTTTGATTTGCACCATCAAAGCTCCATCCGAGGTCATCAATGGCAGATTCAACATTTCATCATAATTAACCATCAGATTATCACTGAAGACTCGGATTTCAATCACGAACATGAATTCATCATCAAATTCATCAATAAATCCATGAATCCAGTCCAAATCCGATACAACTCGATGAACACGAATAACACGTATCACGAGCAACCGCCAGCTCTGATACCAGTTGAAAAAATGTTAATACGAGCCAGGAATCTAGTCGCAAATCGATACGTGAAGTCGTGTTCAATACGTTAAACATTGATACATTAATGGAGGAATACGTTACAGAGAGAATCCAGCAGCATAGCGTTACAATGGATAAATATGTCACAGATCTCTATGCTAAACAACTATGGAAGGCCTATTTATAGGCTGGTCTCATTCGTTACACTGTAGTAACGAATGAGCCTTCTCATTCATTAAGATCACTAACGAATGAGGTCATTCCATAGCCCATTTACTAAACATGCTTAGAGAATGGATATACTTTAACGAATTACATTAACGAATAGTCTAGTCTTTAACGAATGAGGCCTCATTAGCTAAACATCCTTAGCGAATGAGCCTTTATACATTAACATAAAGACTAAACTACCCCTAGCCTATTCGAACAGCTACGGACACCAAATCCGTGCACTTACATAATCTTTGATTGCTTTGGATCAAACAGTGAATCGATGATGCTAACCATGTGTGGCTAATCCTTTGGTATTTCCCTTGGGATGTAAGGTTAATTGCATGACACTTCATGTTATTTGTTCTTGAATTTGGATTGATTGTCTAATTATTATGTTAGTATGATCATGATGTTTATGTGATTGTTTGTAGTTTGTCTATATTGTTTAAACCTAGTTTTGAACCACGCGTTCTTGGTGTCTTTGACAATTTAGATTAGTGGAAAGAATTAGGGTTAATAGTATTGACTGATTGTAACAACCTCGCGTTCAAGGAATCTGAGTACTTAGTTCTTAATTAATCACAAACAATTGCATTTACAGAAAACCAAGATAGTATGGTTTATCCATTGAATGTTAACATAAGTGTTAAGTAATAACCCGAACCCCGGGAGGAATGCATGTTTAATCAATCGTTTACAACTTTTATATAGTTTATTTAGTTTCTAAAATCAAATCAAAATCAACTTGTAAATTACTTTTTGTCATTTACGTTTATATTAGTTTAATTGTTAAGCTACTTATTAACACATATTCCACAAACTCCTTGCGTTCGATACCCATTTACCACTATCTATTTAGTTGTAATTGGTTTAAATTTGAGTGAGTCTTCTACCTCACGTCAAGGGGATAAGATTGAAGAAGAGACCCCTGAGCAAATTGAGAAGAAAAAGATCAAGGGAAAAAGGTATAGCATTCACAGAGGAAGACTTACAGCCTAAGGCTACTCCAAAAATTGTCTCAAGTGATGAGCTTTTGGAAAAGAATGTGTATGTGGACCCAAATATTGCAGAAGTAGAGTCTTTGAAAAAAGTCATTGAACTAAGGAATGCTGAACTAGAAGAAGAGGAAGAAGAAGACATACCACAAGAGGTCCTAGAGACTCTAATAAATTTAAAAAGGAAGAAGATGAGAAGGAAAGAATGAGGAAACAGGCTGATGAAAGCCTAGCTGTGGTATTGAGAATAGTGAATACTGAAGGTAATTCTGGTCTGGCACTACATGGAGAAATAGAGCGAAAAGAAGAAGAGAAGATAAACATGACATATGAACAATATGTTAGATTCATTTCACAATTGGTCATACTTCAAACTCATATAAATATTCTTCAAAACCCAGAAGAATATGCTAAAGAAACTGTTGAGGCTGCCAGGAAAACTCAAGAAGATTATAGACATTGTTGGGTTTTAACAAGATTATCAAAGTAATAAAATCCCAATTTTACCAAAAACGCAGCGAAAATTAATTTAAATCTTGTTAATTTCATATGTATAAAACCAATTTTACACATGCAAAACCCAAGCCCGGATCCAAATACGAGATACATACTATAAAACACATGCATGTCACTAAAAGTACATGCATGTTAAAGCTACCTTTCAAGAGAATCAAATCTGGGTGAAGGAGAGGATGAATGGTGTAACATCGTGAAAATACCTCATCCAGTTTTAGGCTAAAAATGTCAAAATTAGAAGTTAAAGGGCTAAAAATGCCAATTCTGAAAGTTAAGGGACTAAAAATGAAAATTTTGATTTTTAAGACTCATCGCGCTACGCGACAGAGAATCACACAATTCAAGAAAAAGGGGGGGCGCCGTGCTACGAGACGGCCAAACTCAATTGGTCCATTGCGATACACGATGACCAGGTTAAGTAACCCGGGATACGTGGCCAAAATGAAGCGAAAATATCCACATCTGTTTACATAAATCTCGAGGATTAGATTTTTCTAAAGGTGGGGAGGATGTAACATCGTGAAAATACCTCATCCAGTTTTGGGCCAAAAATGTCAAAATTAGAAGTTAAAGGGCTAAAAATGTCAATTCTGAAAGTTGAGGGACTGAAAATGAAAATTTTGAGTTTTAAGACTCATCATGTTACGCGATGATCTTTTGATAAGCATCATCGCGCTACGCGACAGAGAATCACACAATTCAAGAAAAGAGGGGCGCCGCGCTACGCGACGGCCAAACTCAATTGGTCCATCGCGCTACGCGATGACGAGGTTAAGTAACCCGGGACATGTGGCCATCCACGTGTCAACACGTGGAAGCTTCTGATTAATTGCGGCGTCGCGCTACGCGACGGTCTTAGGGAAAAGGCCATCGCGCTACGCGATGGTCTGCAAAACTCAACTATAAAAGGGGCAGCTACGGGTTCAAGCCATTTCATCCAATTTTCACCTTAGTTTTCACATAGTTAACCTTGTTAGAGTGCAAGAGAGTTCCTAGGTGCCGAGGGCTGTTTTCGTGAAGAAACAAGGTGTCGTTACGCTGTTTAACAAGCTGCTGAACTTGTAACGAAATACAAGTTAGATTTCTGCTGATTTCTGAAGTTCTTAACTTCCGTCAAGCCAATTAAGGTAGGAATAGGGTTAAATTACTTTACTAGTTACTTTAAATATCTAGTTACAACTTAGTTAAGAATATAGTCGTTAAACTGTTAATATTTTCCAAGTAATGTTTTATAAAGTAAAAACGTTGCTTCCATGTGAAGTAATGTAAGCAAAACTATTATTTTGACGGGCATGTAGTAACTGGATGGGGGTATCATTAGTAAACTCTTCTTGCCTAAGGAAAGCAATTCGTACAAATCCCAATCAACCGCGGGAATCATTTGCTTACCTGGAGAAGTTTGCCAACGTGATATCCTTTATTAGGCCAAAGCGTGCTATTCCAAACGTCATATGTAAGTCCAAAGTATTTTCATAAACGACTATAACTATACTAAGGTTAGGTCAGACCTAAGAGTCTGCTGATCAGACCTCGAGTCTGCTGAACTGAATCAGACTTCAAGTCTGCTGATCAGACCTCGAGTCTGCTGAAACTGTAACAGACTTAAAGTCTACTGAATAATACCAATTAGGTACTTATGCATACCTATTATGAATATAGGTGAATAGCATACTGAAGTTAAAGAGGCTGATAGTACCTACTGATTATACAAGGTGAACACGTTAACCTTTTACTGTCTGACGTGTTTTTCCCACCCTTGCAGGTAATTGGATGATAATAGATGATGTACAAGGATTTGAGTCATAGAAGATCGCTCGAGATGGCTCGTTTTTGAATATTATAAATCCTTGTATTATTAATATCACGATATTGTAAACCTGAAACTCGGGTGTTTAATTCCCGAGTAGTTTTAATAATGTAAATTAATATTTTAGTATGTAAAGACTTCCGCTAAAATAAACCCGCTACTCTGATATATTTGCAAAACAGGTACCAACTGTTGGTCACACTTCTAGGCCCTGGATCGGGGTGTGACAGGTTGGTATCAGAGCCATCGGTTTCAGCGAATTAGGTGTTAAAATTAGTACCTAAGCTTTAACCGTTTATCTGATAAGTAGGGATATGTTATGATTGGTAGTCTGCCTATCCCTAAGTTATTATATATATAGATGTTTTACAATAACTACTACGGACAAAAACGTCGGGTCGCAAGGCGATCTAACCCTGCCCCCGATGCTGAGCCGTCTGACCGAGATAGCACAAACTTTGGTCCTAGGTGGCCAACTATTTCGGTAAATCCGACTGAACCGGTGCATGTGAACCTGGCTTATCTGAACCCGATGAATCCAAACAAGCTACACCCTGTTGATCAAATCGATCCTTACTTGGCTTACAGAAGCCAACCAATTTATGCTCCGGGAAGTCTAAAAATGACAATCTAAATATCCAGTGACACTTCTGAAAGTGTTCCAATGAGAACTATTATCCATATGATTTGGAAGTTCAAAGTAGAATCAAACAAGAAACCAGTACTGAATCTTTAAGTTGGATGAACTGTCATTCCAACCAGAGTTTATGGCATTTTGGATCACCCCCACCAGGTGCTCAAACTTTAGCTGAACCAAGTTGAAGGTCGGTTTATTATTCTGATAATCCTAATTTTCCACCATATCACAGACCTGTACCAACCATAGATGAACAAGCAAATGAGATAAGGGAAGAAGCCCGCTTGATTGAAGAATTTTATACAACCAATCTTTTTGATGAGGAAATGGAGACTTATATAGTTAATCCTCACCTGTATCCGAGAGAAAATGCTTATCTTTTTCCTTCAGCATCCGCACCAGTAGGGTATCCCAACCCACCTAATTCGGTGATGGATGAATTAAGAAATGAAAGGATCAAGAAGAAAAAGATGGGCGATAAGATCATAAAAAAATATGATAAGATGAAGAAGATGGTTAAGAAATGGGCCAAAGATTAGAATTATATAACTGCTGTTGTTGTATTTCTATCTTTTGTAATATTATGAATAAAAGTTTGCGTGATGTGTTTTAAACTCATGTATTCATATGATTTACATAATGTCTGAACAACGAGAAACCCGAGTCAGTCAAGGGAGTCAAGCTGATAAAGCAAAGACCCCTGAAAATAATAATTTAATGCCTGAAGGATACATTGGAGGAATTCGTGATATGATAAAAGAAACGGTATCCCCACTAATCAAGGAAGCTGTAACTCCTCTAATAAAGATGGTGCAAGACCACACAGTTAATTCAAAAAGTTTAGCTAAATCAAAATAAGTAAAACAATCGCAACCAAGTCATAGCATATCCGTTCATTCTAAACCTAAAGATTCAAAAAGGTCAAGGGATGATAAAACAAAAGAACCGAAAGATAAAGGTTATGAAATTTCTACAGCTGAGCATAACCCGAGCAAAACAAAACGAGCAAAAGTTAGCACGGGATGCACTTTTAAAGATTTTCAAGTTTATAAGCCAAAGGAATTTTATGGCGAAAAAGGAGCAATTGTTACTCTTCGTTGGCTCAAAGAAATGGAGTCAATAAGTATAATCAGTAAATGTACTGAGGAAGAAAGCATCCAGTACTCGTCCCAGATGTTCAAGGGAGAGGCGCTGGAGTGGTGGAACACGTTGATTGATGTGAAAGGAAGGAACAACCTGTAGAACCTTGAATGGAGAATTTTCAAGGAACTGGTCAAACAAAGGTTCTACCTGATACATGAAGTTGATCAGATTCAGACCAAGTTATGGAATCATAAGGTCATCGGCACTAATCTCAAGGAATACAACGCGAAGTTCCTTGAATACTGTAGACTTGTACCGCATCTGGTTACACCGGAGTACAACAAAGTAACCAGATACATTTATGGGTTGCCAAAAGAAATTCATGATCATGTAAGATCATACATGCCTGCTAGTATTGAATCAGCAATTGAATTAGCAGGATATCTGATGGAAAGTATGATTCGAAATAAGGATGAAGAGAAAAAGATGGTGGTAGAAAGGAGTAGAGAGAATGATGGTAGACAGAAGATTGGAAAAGGTAGGGAAGGTTCAAGTGTGTTTAATCGACCGTTGTGTAAGAATTGTGGTAAAAAGCATGATGGTAGATGTTTAAAACCCACCCCCAAAGTTGATGTTCGCAAGTTTGACCCATATTCAGCTTGAAATTTTTGTAAAAGACCAGGACATAAAGAGGAGGAGTGTAGGAAAAAGTTGACTGTATGTTTTGAATGTGGTGAGAAGGGGCATTTTAGTGCGGAATGCACTAAGAAGAAACCGACAACTGGAGGCGCCAACGGTAGTGGTGCCAGGACTGATAATAAGAGAGGGAACGCACGCGCGTTTATGCTGAACACACAAAAGGAGGGTGAATTGCCATATGTGGTTACTAGTACGTTTCCTATCAATAACGTTTATGCTAGAGTATTGTTTGATTCTGGAGCTAATCAAAGCTTTATAGATTATAAGTTTTGTAATCTGTTAAATGAACCTCTAGCTAAACTGAATAATCAGTATGAAGTAGAAACAGCTAATGGAAATTTAATCCAAATATCCGAAGTATTAAGTAGTTTTATTTCCTTAGCTGGGTATGAATTACCAGTACAACTTCTACCTATGGAGTTAGCTAGATTTGATGTTATATTAGGAATGGATTGGTTAGCCGCCAATCAAGCCCAAATCCTTTGCAATGAAAAATCTATAGATCTTCTGATTCCAAATAGGAAGATTATCCGAATAGCTGGTGATAAGGATTCTGGTAGAATTAGAATCATTTCGAAAATCAAGGCAAGTCAGTGTTTAGGTAAAGGTTGCTTAGCATTCATGACATTTTTTACTAAAGAATCTGAACCTAAAAAGGTGGAGGAAGTCCCAATCGTTTCTGAGTTCAAAGACGTATTTCCTGATGAGTTGCCTGGAACTCCGCCAGATCGTGAAGTTGAGTTCAGGATAGATTTAATTCCAGGAACAGCTCCGATTGCTAAGTCTCCTTATAGATTAGCACCTACTAAAATGAAAGAGTTGAAGAAGCAATTAGATGAGCTATTGGAGAAAGGGTTTATACGACCAAGTTCTTCACCGTGGGGAGCTCCGATATTATTTGTTAAGAAGAAATACGGATCAATGAGAATGTGCATTGATTATCGTGAACAGAAAAATTAACGATAAGAATCGATATCCGTTACCAAGAATCGATGATCTTTTCGATCAATTGCAAGGGGCAAGTTGTTTTTCAAAGATTGATTTAAGATCTGGGTATCATAAATTGAAAGTTCAAGAAGAAGATATATCAAAGACTGCATTCAGAACCCGATACGGACATTATGAGTTCACGGTTATGCCTTTTGGACTCACTAATGCTCCAACAGCTTTTATGGATATGATGAATCGAATCTGCAAACCTTACTTGGATAAGTTTGTTATTGTTTTTATTGATGACATTCTTATCTATTCCAAAACAAAGGAGGATCATCAGACCCATCTAAGGATTATACTGGAAACATTAAGAAAGGAAAAGTTATATGCTAAATTCTCGAAATGCGAATTCTGGTTATCCGAAGTACAATTTCTTGGGCATATTGTTAATGAGAAGGGTATTCAAGTTAATCTAGCAAAGATTGAAGCTATTACCAAATGGGAGAAACCCAAGACTCCGACTCAAGTGAGAAGTGTTCTGGGGTTAGCAGGTTATTATAGAAGGTTTATCCAGAACTTCTCAAGGATAGCGGTTCCATTAACTTCACTTACTCGGAAGTCTGTGAAATTTGAATGGGGACCGAAGCAAGAAGAGGCATTTGAAACTCTTAAACAGATATTAACAAATGCACCTGTATTAGCCTTGCCTGAAGGACAAGATAATTTCATTATATATTGTGATGCTTCACATACAGGAATGGGATGTGTTTTGATGCAAGGGAAAAAGGTAATTGCTTATGCTTCATGACAATTAAAGGTTCACGAGAAAAATTACACCACCCATGATCTGGAATTAGGAGCTATAATTTTTGCATTGAAGTTATGGCGACACTATTTATATGGTGTGAAGTTTACAGTTTATACAGATAATAAAAGTCTAAAGCACATATTTGATCAGAAAGAATTGAACATGAGACAGAGACGATGGATGGAGACGTTGAATGATTATGATTGTGAGATAGTTTATCATGAAGGTAAAGCTAATGTGGTAGCTGATGCTTTAAGTAGAAAAGAGCATGAAAAGCCAAAAAGCGTACGAGCTTTGAGGTTAGAACTCAAAATTGATCTATTAACTGAAATCAAGGAAGCTCAGAAGTTGGCATTAGAAGAAAATAACATGAAAGCTGAAAAAGAAAATGGAACAATAGATCAATTAGTTAAGGGTGACGACGATATACTTAGATTAGGGAAAAGAATCTGGGTACCAATGGTAGGGAACTTGCGGGAGAAGATATTAGAAGAAGCTCACAAATCTAAGTATATGATGCATCCAGGAAGCGATAAGATGTATCATAATCTCAAGGTTGAGTATTGGTGGATTGGAATGAAGAAAGAGATTGCCTTGTAAGTGGCTAAGTGTCTAACATGTTCAAAGGTTAAAGCCGAGCATCAAAAGCCGTTGGGTTTGTTAACACAACCTGAGATCCCGATTTGGAAATGGGATATAATTAAGATGGATTTTATTATGAAATTACCTAAGACGTACCGACAAAATGATGCTGTCTGGGTCATTGTGGATAGACTGACCAAATCAGCTCATTTCATTCCAATTCAAGAAACATATAGCATGGATAAATTGGCGCAACTATATGTGGAAAATATTGTATCATTGCATGGTGTGCCGTTGTCAATCATATCTGATAGAGATAGTCGCTTCACTTCTAACTTCTGGAGAAGTTTTCAAAGAGCGATGGGTACGCGTTTAAATTTGAGTACTGCTTATCATCCATAGACAGATGGACAAAGTGAGAGAACAATTCAAACATTGGAGGATATGCTTCGCGCTTGTGTTATAGATCTAGGTGGAAGCTGGGATACTCACCTAGCATTGATGGAATTTTTGTATAACAAAAGCTATCACACAAGTATACAAATGGCTCCATATGAAGCACTATACAGACAGAAATGTAGAACACATGTATGTTGGTCTGAAATTGGTGATAATCAGTTATCAGGTCCCGAGATTGTTCAAAGAACAACTGACCAAGTAATACAAATCCGAGAAAGATTGAAAGCAGCACGTGACAGACGGAAGAGTTATGCTGATGTAAGACGAAAACCGTTAGAATTCCAAGAAAGAGATAAAGTGTTGCTCAAAGTATCACCTTGGAAAGGTGTGGTTCGTTTTGGAAAGAAAGGGAACTTAAGTCCACGTTTTGTTGGACCATTTAAATTTGTTGAAAGAATAGGTCCTGTAGCTTATCGACTTGAGTTACCTGGAGAAATGAAAGGAATCCATGATGTATTTCACGTATCGAATCTACGGAAATGTTTAGCTGATGAGACACTTGTTATGCCTCTAAAAGATATACAAGTGAATGAGAAACCCAAGTTTGTATAGGAGCCGATACAGATTGAAGATAGTCAAATCAAGTTTTTAAAGCGTAAAAGGTTGAATTTGGTCAAAGTAAGATGGAATTCCCAACGTGGTCCAGAATTCACTTGGGAACTAGAGTCCGAAATGAAGCGCAAAAATCCACATCTGTTTACATAAATCTCGAGGACGAGATTTTTCTAAAGGTGGGGAGGATGTAACATCGTGAAAATACCTCATCCAGTTTTGGGCCAAAAATGTCAAAATTAGAAGTTAAAGGGCTAAAAATGCCAATTCTGAAAGTTGAGGGACTGAAAATGAAAATTTTGAGTTTTAAGACTCATCGCGCTATGCGATGATCTTCTGATAAGCATCATCGCGCTACGCGACAGAGAATCGCACAATTCAAGAAAAGGGGGGCGCCGCGCTACGCGACAGCCAAACTCAATTGGTCCATCGCGCTACGCGATGACCAGGTTAAGTAACCCGGGACACGTGGCCAACCACGGGTCAATACGTGGCAACTTCTTATTAATTGCGGCATCGCGCTACGCGACGGTCTTAGGGAAAAGGCCATCCCGCTACGCGATGGTCTGCAAAACTCAACTATAAAAGGGGCAGCTACGGGTTCAAGCCATTTCATCCCATTTTCACCTTAGTTTTCACATAGTTAACCTTGGTTAGCGTGCAAGAGAGTTCCTAGGTGCCGAGAGCTGTTTTCGTGAAGAAACAAGGTGTCGTTACGCTGTTTAACAAGCTGCTGAACTTGTAACGAAATACAAGCTGGATTTCTGCTGATTTCGGAAGTTCTTAAGTTTCGTCAAGCCGATTAAGGTAGGAATAGGGTTAAATTACTTTACTAGTTACTTTAAATATCTAGTTACAACTTAGTTAAGAATATAGTCGTTAAACTGTTAATATTTTCCAAGTAATGTTTTATAAAGTAAAAACGTTGCTTCCATGTGAAGTAATGTTAGCAAAACTATTATTTTGACAGGCATGTAGTAACTGGAAGGGGGGTATCATTAGTAAACTCTTTTTGCCTAAGGAAAGCAATTCGTACAAATCCCAATCAACCGCGGGAATCGTTTGCTTACCTGGAGAAGTTTGCCAACGTGATATCCTTTATTAGGCCAAAGCGTGCTATTCCAAACGTCATATGTAAATCCAAAGTATTTTCATAAACGACTATAACTATACTAAGGTTAGGTCAGACCTAAGAGTCTGCTGATCAGACCTCGAGTCTGCTGAACTGAATCAGACTTCAAGTCTGCTGATCAGACCTCGAGTCTGCTGAAACTGTAACAGACTTAAAGTCTGCTGAATAATACCAATTAGGTACTTATGCATACCTATTATGAATATAGGTGAATAGCATACTGAAGTTAAAGAGGCTGATAGTACCTACTGATTATACAAAGTGAACACGTTAACCTTTTACTTTCTGAACTGATTTTACCCTTGTAATAGACTGTTTGTTTATTACAAAGAGTCTGATAAATGTTTGCATGAGATATAATCTCTAAAATCGTTATAATACAAAATAGATAATAAAAAGCAACTCAAACCGAATACACATGTGTCTAGATCCAAATATAATTGATAATTGGCATACAAAACCAAGTCAGTCATAACCAGTTCTCCATAAAGGGTTACATAGCCTAGGGGAAGGTTGTCTCCGAACAGGGGCTATGTACTCAGGGAACCTTTGAATTGTGTGTGTAGGGCAGTGGTACAAATCTCGGGAATGGACAGGCATTCCTGCTGAGTTTGTGAACAGAAAACTATGTTTGTATTTAACGACTGTTATAAACTGTTTTATCGAGTCAACGTTTCACCAGCAAATAGATGACGTGTTTTTCCCACCCTTGCAGGTAACTGGATGATAATAGATGATGTACAAGGATTTGAGTCATAGAAGATCGCTCGAGATGGCTCGTTTTTGAATATTATAAATCCTTGTATTATTAATATCACGATATTGTAAACCTGAAACTCGGGTGTTTAATTCCAGAGTAGTTTTGATAATGTAAATTAATATTTTAATATGTGAAGACTTCAGCTAAAATAAACCCGCTACTCTGATATATTTGAAAAACAGGCACCAACTGTTGGTCACACTTCTAGGCCCTGGATCGGGGTGTGGCAGATGGAAGGCAAGAACTTCAAAGGGAAGGTCCTAAAGCTTGCATACCCCAAGCCTCTAACAATACACCTTGATTAAGCTAGGATTTTACACTTGAAAGCACTTCCTTCTTGCTCCTTCCTTCTTTGGCCGAAATCACCAAGAAGAAAGAAGAGTTGAGAGGATTTTTCCTCTATTGCTTTTTTGTGTTACTTGTGTTGTGTCTTGTGAGAAAGAGAAAGAGAGGTGTTTGTTTTATTATTGCACCACACCATCATCCAATAGAAAGGCTTGCATGCACCCACTTAGTTTGAAAATTATAATAAAATAATGCAAGAGAAAGAGAGGGGGGGGGACCTTCCTTCTTTGTTATTATTATTATTATTTTTCTTATACCTTTCCATTTACATTGTGTTATACACGATAAGTATATTATAGGTATTCATGCAAGGTAGCATTTTCACATATTGTTACTTAACCATTTAAATAACACTATGGAATGCTTTCTTTCTCAAAATATAAATCATCCATATGATTTATTCATTTCACAAGTACATTGTATTTAGAAACCCCTTTCCAAATAACTAAATTGTTAATATTTATTTGTTATGATCATATCATATGTAAACAAATATTGTAGGTGTTTGTCTAGCTTGTTATTGGGTATGACCCGACTTGGATCATGACATACTAGCCACATCAATAATAATATGTGTCTTGGGCATAACGAGTCCAACAATCTCCCACTTGCACAAGATACATAGAAGATTGATGCAAGTAGCAAATACCGCCTAACTACAGTTTACTACCCCTAATAAGCATGACGAAGTGCCATTCAATAACATCATCCCCTTCAAGTCCCTTACTTGAAATGATTTAGGTACATCTATCATTTATCCTTTTGCCTCAGATGTCATGTCAAATCCAGAGACACAAAGTGATCATTCTCTGTTGATTTAACTTCCAGGCCTTAGACATCTCCCTCTCAACGAATAAGAGGGACAAATCCCCTCTTGACTACATACGTCTCTCACAATCACCTTGTACCAGACCTGATCTTAGCCTTATATACTAACATGTTTCAGAACAGTGAAGAACTAAGTCAAAGTATAATACTTGGTGAATATCAACACTCAATATGTATCTTAGGTTGGAGGATACTATGATATTCGCCTTTACTCAAATTTAATTATGATCAATCACAAGGATTCCGTGTAGTAACATTTGAGAGCGGGTCAGTCCAATATTTATAACCCATAAATATCTATGAACCGTGGCAGCAAACCTTGCTTTATATTCATATCCCGTGAATATCCACCAATCCAAGTTCATAATAGTCTTACCTTCATATTTGTTCCCACAAATATGAGCGATTACGGACATTTAGAATAAGTAACTTATTCACGGATTTAAATATGCTAAAATGGAACATAACTCAAAATGTCATAATCATAAACCATAATCATATGAATGAGTCAATAACAATTGTTCCGATATCAAAGTACAAAAATTTGATCATATCCAATCACTAGAATATCGAAGTCCTAAGGCACAAGTATGACCCTCATGCTTTGGCCTTTCAAGGAGCTTCGTGAGTGGATCCGCAATGTTTTGATCAGTGTGAACTTTGCGAATATATATCTTTCCCTTTTCAACTTCATCCCTTATGTAGTTGAACCTCCGCTCAATGTGCCTCATCTTTTGATGTGCACGAGGTTCCTTGATTTGAGCAATCGCACCCTCGTTGTCATAAAAGATCTCTAGAGGGTCCTGAATGGTACGGACTACCCCTAGGTCGGAAAGAATTTTCTAATCCACGCGGCTTCTTGAGCTGCCAATGAGGCGGCGATGTATTCCGATTCCGTGGTGGATAATGCTACCACGTCTTTCTTTGAGCTCTTCCGAGAGATTGCCCCACCATTTATAACGAAAACATATCCCGATTGTGATCTAGAATCATCTCGATCGGTTTGGAAACTCGCATCCGTGTAACCCTTTACAACGAGTTCCTCCTCACCCGAACCGTATATTAGAAACATATCCTTAGTCCTTCTAAGGTATTTCAATAAACTTTTGACTGCCATCCAATGGCTACTTCTCGAATTATGTTGGAATCTATTTGTCATGCTTAAAGCACATGACACATCCGGTCTAGTGCATACCATTGCATACATGATGGATCCAATAGCCGATGCGTATGGGATTCCATTCATTTTCTCTTGCTCATCCTTTGAGCTTGGACATTGAGACCTACTCAATATTGTTCCTCTTTGAATAGGTACCAAACCTTTCTTAGAGTTCGCCATCTTGAACCTCTTCAAGATTTTGTCAATGTATGCACTTTGGTTTAAACCTATCAACCGCCGTGATCTATCCCTATAGATCTTTATTTCCAAAATATAGGCGGCTTCACCAAGATCCTTGATAGAAACACAACTTCCAAGCCATGCTTTTACCCTTCCATGGTTGGAATGTCATTCCCAAATAGTAGTATGTCATCAACATACAATGCTAAGAAGGTAATGATGCTCCCACTAGCTTTCTTATACACACAAGCTTCATCACCATTCTTGATGAATCCAAATTTCTTAACTTCTTCATCAAATCAGTGATTCCAACTTCTAAATGCTTGTTTCAATCCATAGATTGATTTTTTTAACTTGCATAACTTGTTAGGATGTTGTGGATAGACAAAACCTTCGGGTTGAACCATATAGACATCTTCCTCAAGATGCCCATTTAGGAAAGCGGTTTTGACATCCATTTGCCATATCTCATAGTCATAATGTGCGGCTATGGCAAACAATATCCTAATAGACTTTAGCATTGCTACGGGAGAAAAAGTTTCATCATAGTCAACCCCTTGAGTTCGAGTGAAACCTTTTGCTACAAGTCTAGATTTATAAGTATCCAAGTTTCCATGCATATCAATTTTCTTCTTGAAAACCCACTTTCTTCCAACCGGTTTGGAATTAAGAGGTGGTACAACCAAATCTCATACTTGGTTGTCATGCATGGATTGCATCTCAATGTTCATGGCTTCTAGCCATTTGTCACAATCGGATTGTGACATTGCATCACGGTACGTGGTAGGTTCATCCGAATCTACCACATAGCATCCATTCATGAAAAATCCATATCTTTCGGGTGGATGAATAATTCTACCGGATTTGCGAACGTTTTGTGTGTTTTGATCAACCACTTGATCATTATCAACAACCTCTTGTTGATTGCTAGTATCAACCAAACGTGTATCGGCTTGTGGTTCTCGATCCTCCTCGAGTTCCACCGTTCTACTAGTACCTTCCATAAGGAACTTAGTTTCCATGAACTCGGCCTTTCGAGCAACGAACACCTTTTGCTCGGTTGGATTGTAGAAATAATATCCCATAGAGTCCTTGGGATATCCTACAAAGATACACTTAGTGGATCTATTTTCAAGTTTGTTTTGGGTGTTGTTCTTGACATAAGCCTCACAACCCCATACCTTTAAATATGACAATGACAGAACTCTTCCATTCCATATTTCATAAGGTGTTTTGTCCACTTTCTTGGTTGGGGCCATATTTAGAATACAGGCCGGGGAGAGCAAAGCGAAACCCCAAATAACACTATGGAATGCTTTCTTTCTCAATATATAAATCATCCATATGATTTATTTATTTCACAAGTACATTGTATTTAAAAACCCCTTTCCAAATAACTAAAGTGTTAATATTTATTTGTTATGATCATATCATATATAAACAAATATTGTAGGTGTTTGTCTAGCTTGTTATTGGGTATGACCCGACTTGGATCATGACATACTAGCCACATCAATAATAATATGTGTCTTGGGCATAACGAGTCCAACATCTGAATCAATCGTCACATAACCAAAAGACACATTCAAGGAATCAGAAGAAAGACATGATAGAATTGATATTGAGATTCCTGAAGCAAAAAGACAAAAGGTTGAAAGGCCAGCAGTGAAGAAAGTCTATACAAGAAGAGAAAAGCTGAAGACAATTGAAGTTGATGAGCCAGTAATTGAAGCCCTGGAAGGAATTGAAGATGATATTGAAGTTGAAGAAGATGAGGAATAAATGAAAACTGATCCAAGAATCATCTTCTTGATGTAGTATGGGCTTGATTTTGAAATATTAAAGGAGATGTCAAAAGTTGATATTGAACAACTGGCTGAACAAAAGGCTACAGAAAAAGAAGGAGAAAAGAGAAAGGAGTGAACAAAAACCAAAGGATGACAAAGTCTATCTTTTGAGTCTTGGTTATGAACAGAGACACATAAATAGAATGACTAGAGAAGGGATAATGGAAGACGTTGATGAATGGAGAAAGAAAAAATCATAGAGAAACTTCCTACTCCAAGCTGGACATGCCATCTCATACTTGAACAGACAACCTTTCAATGAGATTGACAAGTTGTACAGGAAAGCAGTTGTAGATGATAGTGCAATGTATGTTAAAGAAGTAAAGAAGAAAAAGGATGAAGAATCTAAAAAGAAATAGATATGAAAAGAAAGTACACAAAGGAAGTAAAGTTTTTAGTTGAAAATGGCTATGAATTTGAGGCTGTGAAAGACTTATCCAAGAAAGCCTTACAAGAGAAAGTGAGAATGGTTAAAGAAGCCCATGAGCTAAAGAAAGTTAAACTACAAATTGAAAGTGAAAACCAGAGA
This sequence comes from Bidens hawaiensis, assembly GCF_021521415.1. Taxonomy (NCBI): domain Eukaryota; kingdom Viridiplantae; phylum Streptophyta; class Magnoliopsida; order Asterales; family Asteraceae; genus Bidens; species Bidens hawaiensis. The sequence goes on along the minus strand of NW_027495427.1, from coordinate 45,973 downwards.
AAAGAGCAAGAAGAAAAGAAAACGATGGAATCTGAGAAGAAGAAGGAAGAAGCAAGGGAGTGGTTTGAGGACCCAGAAAGGGTGAAAACCTTGAAGGATATCTTGTTAAAGAAAGGCATGAAAGAAGCTGAGTTTGAAACTCTCTCACATGAAGAACTGTTGGAAATTTATCAGAGGGAGCAGAAAATGTTTTTAAAAGAAGAGAAATGGTTTTTGGAAGAACGGAGATTAAATGAAAACCTAATTATGGAAGGAAGATCTGATCAAGCTGAAGTAAGACTGACTGCACTGCAAGTAGCAGAAATGATCAGTACTTTGTGTAAAAGAGGTGCTAAATATCCAGAGTTGATGTTTAAAAATGAAAAAGAAATAAAAAGGTTGTATGATGAGTCAGAAATGAAGCATTCAAAGAAGCCTTCTTCATCAACATCTGGAAGACAAATGTTTCAATCTGAGGTGCAAAGGTAGCAAACACCAGGGAATTACTTCAATTTGCCTACTCACCTGTATTTTGATAGAAGATCCAGGACATTGAGAGTCGTTACTGAAGACAGAACTGAAACACAGATTGTTTTCAGAAATGATTTCAGAAACTTTAGAATGGAGCAATTAGAAAGAATGGCACCGCTAGACCTTTATGACAACCAACAAAGAAACAGACTAGCAGGCCAACAAAGAAATGATCTCTCTAAGTATCTAAAGGAACAAGATGAAAAGGGGTTCCCATTGCTTGATCTAAGGAGAAAGGAGACATACTCTGAAGCTGAAAGGGAAAGAATGGAGAAACAATTGAGATATGTCAGATGGTCAGAGTTCTCCTTCCCTGAATCAAAGAAAAGGAAGACTTCAAGCTCACAAACTAAATCAAGAACAAGTGGCTCTAGCTCAACAACAAGAACATTAAGAGACAGTCTTGCCATGAGAAGAGAAATGCAGGTGCCAAACTCCCAGGTCCAAGAACGTGGTAGAATCACACACCTCACATTTAACAAACAAAGTGAGACAGTTTCACCAAGGAATACTGAAGGAAGAACAATAACAATAGTGGAACATGACTCAGAATTGGAGTTCATTCACATCCAGGATCTAGAAGACATAATAGAAATAGAAGTGCCAATAGATTCGATGGATGCTGTTGAACTGAATATGATTAAACAGAGAGCAGCCAGTCAGATATGAAAAATTAAAAAGAGCTCAAAGGCGAACTGAAATGGATTACAAGAATTTGTGCTTACAAGAAAAATCTGATGAATTTTTGTTTATCTTTTTATGCATTTTATTTAAACTTGCAATTTGATAATGATTGTAATTTTGATGAGTAATGCCCTTGAGGCAGAATTTGATTATGTAATGTAATGACTATTTCCTTGAATTGATTATGATTATATATATTGATACATGTGTAACTTAATACAGGTATGTTTTGGTGCATCTGAGCTTGTTCCAATCTAGGGGGAGATTGTTGAGTCAGAAATTTACAAAGAAGATTGGAATCTTCTCAACCTCCTCAAAGAAATGGCTAAGTATGGACTTTGAGCAAGCTTGGACCTTCGAGCACAGATTTACTACCTCGAGCATGATGTCTTATGCTCATAAGACTATCTTATAGAATTTCTTCTAAGTGTTGAAGGCTTCGAGCAAGCCAAACTTCATCAAGCAAGGATATTCTTCATCGAGTATGGACTGCTATTCGAGCAAACAACTTGATATATCCAGCTTAAACCAAGTCTTTCGAGCATCTTGGTGGGTCAAGCATGGATACAATTAAAGAAGATCTCAAATGTTCTAAGTATAACCTTCGAGCATGATTCAATCCCGAGCAAGCTTCTGTACCCGAGTATGCTGAAGATTGTTCACAATAAGTCATAAGCCAGGATTGAAGAGATTAAGAAGAACATGCTTGCTCGTGGAACCTATTCGAGCATAGCAAGGATAAGTTATGAAGATTGAAGTATGCTGGAGAAGAATATTTTCTTTTGAAAATATCCTAGGTAAAGTATGCTCGAAGACATGTTTTGAGCATGCTATGCATTACTAGGTGTGCTCGACAAGGAATTATCAAACTCGAAGACCTGTTTACACTTGTATTTATTTTTGTCATTCATTACGTAATCATTAGGGTTTCTAGAAGGAATGTCTGGGCCTATAAATAGAATCCTAGGTTTTACGCATAAAGGGACGATTTATACGGATTACAAGAGCATAGCAGTCAGAGGGATTATTCCTCATTTATGCTACCTCGTACCGCTGTCACGAAACAATAGGCATTCCATGCAATCTTATCACTATTCAAAACGATATATTTAATATAGCGACTCTTTGTCTATTACGTGTACTTATTTACTTTTCATTCTAATCTTCACTCCCAATTATACTGATTCCGCCGGTATATTCAGAAAGCCTCTAGTGTGCTCTTGTCAACTACTATTGGTTTTGCACAAGGTCAGATCCTGACAAATTTAAGGTAATAAGAAGGAACCGGATAAATTCTATCGTATGTGTGTGGCAAGTCGTCTTCTGGTTCATGAGCTTGATCATTATCAACTTGATCATCATCCACAACCTGTTCACCCATCTTTTCCTCACATGCCTCTGTCACAATCTCATCCTTTTTCAAACCTTATCCTCGATCACAACCTTATCCTCTAACATACCCATATCAACCTTTTTGACCAACTCCCTATCAACCTGCTCTTCCTTAACCTATACAGCTTCAGCACATTCTTCAAGCATACCATATTCTCCCTCAACAACCTCAGCAACATTTGCTTGAAACACTGAGTTCCAATTAAATCCCTCCTCGACTTGTGCAGCATTACAAGCCTTTGGTTGAGATGTTGAGGCTTTTGTTAGCTTCTTACCCTTTGAAGATTCAGCATCACTCAGTCGATGATAAATGGCTTACTTGTAATAATCACTCCTAAACGGATTAGCACCATTATCATCAACAATCTTGTTGGTACATTCCCTCTTGAAGTGTCCCTTTTCCTTGCATCTAAAGCAACGAAACTTGGACTTATCAAAACCCAGTTTTGATGGTGACCCTTCAAGAACATTCTTGCTAGTGATCTCCTTGAAGCGTTGTGCTCTTCCAATAACACTAGCCATGCACCACCTTATGGCAATCATTTCCATCTCCTCGAGATCGATTTGGTCATAATCTTCCTTGGTCATGCTGTAGTTACCGATCCTTCTCACAACAAGACACTCATAAGATTCCAGAACCGATCCAAGGAATGCTATGTGCTCCTTGATAGTTTCAATAGTCATACCACCAGTATTCTTGATATTCACAGCTATGTTACAATGAAGAACATCTGGATCTAATTGTTGTGAACTTGATGATGCTTGAGATACCGGAACTGTTCCTGAGTAACTGCTACTATATTGTGGAGTAGCTGGCACATTACTAACAAATGCTTGACCCGCTGGTTCCACACAAAAAGCAGTTTGAATCTTCAGGCGTTGTGAAACAACGGATTAAGAACTTTTGTAGTATAGCCCTATGTCTTGTGATACAGCAGTGCTCTTCATCTTCTGTTTCTTTTGAAGTTCCAACTCATGTGCTTCTAGTTTCTCAATGAATCGAGCAAGGTTCAACCGAGCATATGCAACTGGATTTGATTGCTGAATAATTATGAAATTGCCCCATTCTTCAGGTAATGCATCAGCCGCTTATCAATATACTCGTACTCGGGCTTGTCAATCCCCAACCTCTTCATCTCATTAACTAGATGACTGTACGTCTCAATCAATTATGCAAACGTTTCACCTTTGACCTGTGTGAAGATATCAAATTCCTTTTCAAGCAAGGCCATCTTACTCTTCCTCATGTCTAGATTCCCATGGTCTTTGTTCAATAATGTTTGCCTTATAGAATAGCAAGACCCGTTGTGCTGCAACAGTTGGAAGATCTCAGCTTTGATTGCCTGGTGGAATTGATTCAACATCTTCTTTTCTTTCAGAAAGGCTGGCTTATCACATTCTTCAATTTGAGAAAGTCTATAGTTGTTGCCATTCTCATTCTTGGGAATTATGTATTGTTCCTCAACTGTTGTTTATGTTTCATAGTTCAAAGCTTGCATGTAGGTCTCGAACTTATCCGCCCAAGATGGATAGTCTTCTATTCTAAGAAACTTTGGAGGTTTATTAGAGGTACCCATCTCATTCTCAAGGTTAATGTTCTGTAACAAGGCTGATGTTTGAGACACATATGCACTTAGATTCTCCATGGTTTCAGTCAAAGTAGAAAACGTATAAGATCAAAGGATAAGTGAACAACAGATATTTTTCTAAATGAAAGTCAAACGGATATATCTAAGAGTCAACAGATATGGGTATGAGCGGATATGTATAAGGAACGGATATGTATGGTAACAACAGATAAGTATTGATAGTGGATATGTATGGTCAAACGTATAAGTCTATGGGTCAACGTATATGTCTTGGCGGATATGTGTTATCTAGCGTATAAGTCTCAATGCATAAGTATAAACGGCGTATATATTATGCTCCATATATGTTATGCGCCATAGACGTATGCACCATCAAACATATGCGCTTAGAATGAACCAGATCAAATTTTTACATTTTGGAGTTGATTTTGTGGATCAATTGAGATGAAACTTTGTAGCGTTTGACACGAATGTATAATGAATAGATGGCGAAGGTTTGAAGAAGTTTCAATGGTGAAATCTTGAACTAGAGAGAAAAGACTTGATTTCTTGCATTTTCCAAGCGAATAACGAGCCTATAGCTCTGCTACCACTTGAAAAGACGTTGCTTGATAACGTGGGATGTACGTACGAATCAGAATGTTATTAGCTTGTACTTCGAAGTGCAGAATCCCTCAAAGATGGAAGAGCACAAGAAACTTTAAAGTCATATTCATTAACTTTAACAATCAATCATACAAGATATGACTATTAAAGGACTCTTTCTCTCTTTACTTTCTCTTTTTAGAATATGACAATATGCAAAAAGTATTCACGCATAAGTTCATATATTTATAGAATTGAACAAATCAACACATCCAACGGATATGTTATACGGCGCATAAATTATGCGCCGCATAACTTATGCGCTGGATGGATGACTTATGCGCTACCGATACATCATAACATACATTTGACATTAAAAGCATACAAAATCAACTAAGACCCTAGCAATAGACATTATTACTCTACACCTATGGTGGCTACAGTACCAGAAAATCATATTCTTCATAAAATCTTCATTCCAAGTCCGTTTTCCTTCCCTTTGCGGCCACGTCTTCATATTTCAATTCTCTATCAGCTCATATATCATTATTTCCATTTCAACTCCATCCTAAATGCTCCAAATTAGTTTCTTTAAGCTCCGATCACCTACAATCATAAAACTACTCAAAGTAATTGTGTTTGATACATATAAACAAGTAAAACACACCATATAAACCACTTAACACGCGTTCTTTCACCCACACATCAGATACTAGCCTCTCTCTCAATATGTTTTGGGGGCTTAAGTTTATATTCAGCTGAGGATATTTTCACATATGCTTTGTTGCCTCGAGAGCATAAACTAGGAAGTTGCAGGACCACATTTTGCGAGATTGTGGTGTTGATGGGTTGGATTCTGATTTTTGGTGTGCATTGGATTGTTTGCATAATTCCATTCCCGATCTTGATCTTGACAGGTTCGTTAATAAGGATACCCCCCCCTCAATCCCAACACGGTTTGGCGAGTGTCATTTATAGTAAAATCATCCAAAGTTTGGGAGAGAAGTTTGGCCTATCTACTCATTAGTGAGCAGCGTTAAAATATCTTTAGACTCCTCATGCTCAAGATTTCTTAACCGACATTCCCATCGAAGGGTTAGGCCAGCACATGTTAGCAGTGGAGTACAGGGCCATTGTTAAATATCATTTAATGATCCCCATTTTCCTAGTTGATGAGCATGCCTGGTCTGCCATAAAGTTTGTTTAGATACCTTTGGTGACCATGCAGTTCATTGCAAAAAGCTGTCGAGGTTTAAATATAGAAATGATTTGGTCAGGGATATCCTTTTGATGTGTTAAAACGAGTGGGGATCTCGGCAACAAAAGAGGCTCCCATGAATTTCCTGTCAGATCCAAGTGAAGAGAGGTCTACTCTTCGGGCAACCGACGTTCTTGTATTTGGATAGGCGTAGGGGGAGGAGCATGCTTGTGTGGACCTTACTAGAGTGTTCACCCTTATCGGGCTTAAGGACACCGGGTTTGTTGCTAGGCAGGTTGTATTAAAGGCACAATCCGAATAAAATTCTTAGCACGAGAAAGCCTGTGCCAAGAATCAACACGCCTTCATTTCTTTTTCTTTTAATACACTTTGGTCCCTTGCCCCCAGATGTTATCACGTTTCAGAAAAGATTTCAGCGGGTCATGCATAGTAGCAGATCGACGTTGATGAACTGTAACTTTGTTTTTAGTAGGATAGGATTTGTCAGTCAAAAGAGGTGTTGTGGTGTGGCTTTACCTGCCTATCTATTGTAATTGGATCCTTTGTAAAATAAATACTCACTAAGTTTGTAATAGAAATTTATTCATTCAAAAAAAATAATAACTTTAGTGATAACATTTATTTAAATGAGTTCTTGATTATCATAAGAGACATTGTGTTTGACTTACCCCATTTGTCATACTCTAGTTTTCAATATAATGATTATTATAAGAAGGAGCAACATGATTGTCATATTATGTGTTGGGAGATAATCAAAACCCAATAAGATCAAATTTTATGGAATCTCTTTAGAAAAGAATTTTAAATTTTGTAGATTAGAGTGGATGATTTAAATGAGAATACTAATTTATAAAAGAATGCTATATTGATTAACATCATGGGGTATTCTACAAAGGCAAACTAAAAATTTGTGATCATTAGTTAATAAAGGATAATTAATGTGAGAATCATTATATTTTAATGAAGATCTAATATTTCTATTACTAACATCAAACAAATAGACTAAGTTAATTAAAAGTTCTACTTAAACAAAAACAAATCAGCTTTGGGCATAAATGAAATCATTGAAGTATGTGTATGAAACAAGTAAGACACGTAACTTTTGAGGACAAGTGAAACCATTATCTTAACTAGGCTTAAGTCAGTTATGCTAGACATGAATGTAGTGCATCACCTTTAGGAAGAAGTGAGACATTCATGTATATAAGATACAACTAACATAGCTTTTAATTAGACTTGAGCGATAAACTAAATGTAGCACATAACCTTTAGGAAGAAGTGAGACATCAAAAGCCTATTCAAGTTAAGCCATTGTCAGCTTGTAAAAATTTTTAGTGTTCAAGTATTTACAAAACCGTTTAATTAGTTCTCCCAAATTTAGTTCTCGGAAAAGTTTAAGGTTTCGGGGAAATTTGAGTATCCGGGTAAATACGAGTTTTTGGGAAAGTTGAGTTTTTGGCATTTTGGGGTTTCCAGTTTTAGTGGGTTTTCAGGTTTATGGGGTTTATGGTTTGGTTTGAGTTTCAGGAAAAGGTTTACAAAAAGGTAACTCCCATAATAATTTAGTTTCCAGCAAAAATATGTTTATGGTTTTGCGAGGTTTATAGTTTAGCCCGTAAACAATTAGAATAGCGTAAGATGGTTTGAAAAACTCGTAGACTAATTAACTCGTAAACTAATTAAGCCCGTAGTCCGTGAACTTTTAAGTGCTAAGGCTTGAACAGCTATAGTTTTGGTATTTTTTTTTGTTAATTAATTACGATATATATATGTGTGTGTGTGTGTGTGCGCGCACGCTAATTATGATATATATGTGTGTTTGTGCGCGCGCGCGCACATGCGTTTAGGTGTTTTAAATATACATGAGTATTTTATTCATTTTAGAAGATAAAATAATTATTTAAAACGAAACTTGGGAATAAAGATTCACGATTTAAGGAAACCGAAAAAAATATTAGACTAACCCAAAATTCAATATTTGTGTATTGTATATGTGTAGTAGTGTTGTATTATATGGAAAAAAAATAATAATAAAATAAAAGTCGATGTGGTGCACATGTGCGTTAATGTTGTATTACACATACGTACTAATGTGTATTCGATGTGTGTATTAGTCTTATATTGCATATATACAATAGTGTGTATCAAATATGTGCAATAGTGTTGTATTCTATGCAATACAAACACTTTTACATATATGCAATGCACACTATACCGACAAGGTTACCGACAAGTTTTTTTTTTTTAAGCAATAACAACATATAAGAATAATGGGAAAAAAAGAAACTTCAAAAAAAAAAAATTTAAAAAGTTAAATAGTTTTTTAAAAGTTTTTTGGAGTTTTTAAGTTTTCTCTTTAAAAGGAGTTTTCACTAGAACCCACCCCTATATATATATATATATATATAGGGTAAGGTTAAAATGAAAACCCATTTGAGTTGTGAAAACCCGCGAAAACCCTATGTAACATCGGTTTTTTTTGTTACATGTAATATATGTTGTAACATTTAATACAAAACATCGAAACATCAAAAAAAAAAATGTTTTGCTATTTTTTAACATTTTTTTACTAATTTTTATATATGTTTTTAGGAGAGAGAAAAAGTTATATTTATATTTACATTTTTTATTCACTTTAATTGTTGACCACAAGATTTAAACATTAATTAAAAACATGTGGTTGAGAATGAGTTTCTAGAGTTTTCACAACTCAAGTGGGTTTTCATTTTATACTTAACCTCTATATATGTGTGTGTGTGTGTATGTGTGTGTGTGTGTTTGTGTTTTAAATATACCCGAGTATTTTATTAATTTTTAGAAGATCAAATAATTATTTAAAACAAAACTTGGGAATAATTATTCACGATTTAAGAAAACCGAAAAAATATTAGTCTAACCAAAAATTTAAAGAAATTTAGTCCATCGCCAAATTGTGTGACTTTACATCAAAATTAGGATGAAAATTAAGAACAGTTTTATAAACACGAAGAACATTGTTCATGATTAATATCAGATTTTCTGGAATCGAAACCTTAAACATGATTTTAACATATTTTGAAAAATTGTTAAGATAGTTTAACGATTTTAAGTAGTTTATTTAAAAATTGCTTTTGTAATAAAACATGAAAACATAACACGAAAATTAGGGTTTATCAGGTTGTAATCCATGTCTTTCGATTTTAGTTTCATATTTAAGAAAAACATGAAGAACTGATTAATCATCATTACTCTAATGCCACATGTTGATCAGTTTTTCATTAAAGTAATGAAAAACGTGATAATATTGAATATGTGTACTTGTTACGGGAGAAAGACTGGTAACTGCAGTAAGGAATGATGTAGACGACATCAATGTCAGCAATGTCGAGTTAAATCTTATTTTCTCCCTTATTTACATCCAATGGAAAACTCTTTATTAGTTAATAAGGGTAATTATGTCCATCAATAATTATCAGCTAATATAATAAGGTATAATTTAATATTTTGATCTATTATTTTATAAATGATTATTACATCCATATATAATTATAAAATTTATTCTATTTATTTTTACACATGCATAGAGCCTTGCAAGCACGTGCCTAGCATGGGTTCCTTGCTTATGCCCGAAGCCACTCATCCAAAAACCTAGAGTTGCGTGCTCATGCTATATCTTTGTCATGATCGTGCCAACCAAAAGTTAATATATTTTCTTACACATCAAAACTAGCTATTCTGTAATGTAAACATAAAATTCACTATTTGGAAGTTAACATCAATTTTACTTTTTTGTTCGTGCAATCAAGATTTTACATGAAAACAAGTTGTAAACAAGTACATATTGTTTTCCATACTAAGATTTCATCACAAATCACAACAAATATATTATAAACAAGCATAATGTTTTAATAATATTAACATGTTCACTCCAAGTTCTTACAGTACGCATATAAGGTAAAGGAAAGAAAAAAAATAGATATTATATATGTTTCTTTAACTTCGCGACTATAAACTTTTTTAAGTTTATTAATGCCGGTAACTGGTATATAGGTGAATTGCCAGTTTATTAATCCCTGTAACTTGATTATCATAAGAGACATTGTGCGTGACTTATCCCATTTGTCATACTCTAGTTTTCATTATAATGATTGTTATAAGAAGGAGCAGCATGATTGTCATATTATGTGTTGGGAGATAATCAAAACCCAATAAGAGTAAATTTTATAGAATCTCTTTAGAAAAACATCAGATTTTGTAGATTAAAGTTGATCATTTAGATGAGATATTAATTTATAAAAGAATGCTATAGTGATTAACATCATGGGGTATTCTACTAAGGCAAACTAAAAATTTATGATCAGTAGTTAATGAAGGATAACTAATGTGACGATCATTATACTTTAATGAAGATCTAATATCTCTATTATTAACATCAAACAAATAGACTAAGTTAATTAAAAGTTCTACTTAAAGAAAGACAAATCGCCTTTGGCAATAAATGAAATCATTGAAGTATGTGTGCAAAACAAGTATGAACACAACACTTTTCAGCATAAGTGAAATAACTATTTTAATTAGGCACAAGTTAGTTATGCTATAGATGAATTTAGCACATCACCTTAGGAAGAAGTGAGACATTTCATGTATATAAGACACAGCTAACATAGCTTTTAGTTAGACTTGAATGATAAACTAAATGTAGCACATCACCTTTAGGTAGAAGTGAGAAATCAAAAGCTTGTTCAAGTTAAGCCATTGTCAGTTTTGTAAAAATTTTTAGCATTTAAGTATTTACAAAACTGTTTAATTAGTTCTCCCTAATTTAGTTCTCGGAAAAGTTTAACGCTTCGGGGAAATTTGAGTATCCAGGAAAATACGAGTTTTTGGGAAAGATGAGTTTTCGGCATTTTGGGGTTTCCGGTTTTAGTGGGTTTTCGGATTTACGGGGTTTATGGGTTTGATTTGAGTTTTAGGAAAAGATTTATAAAAAGGTAACTCCCGTATTAAATTAGTTTCCAGCAAAAATATGTTTATGTTTTTTCGAGGTTTATGGTTTAGCCCGTAAACAATTAGAATATCGTAAGATGGATTGAAAAACTCATAGACTAATTAACCCTAAACTAATTAACTCGTAAATTAATTAAACCCGTAACCCGTGAACTTTTAAATGCTAAGGCTTGAACAGTTATAGTTTTGGTGTTTTTTTTTTGTTAATTAATTACGATATATATACATATGTGTGTGTGTGTGTGTGTATGTGTGTGTGCGCGCGCACGTGCGTTTGGGTGTTTTAAATATACCTGAGTATTTTATTCATTTTAGAAGATAAAATAATTATTTAAAACGAAACTTGGGAATAAAGATTCACGATTTAAGGAAACCGAAAAAAATATTAGACTAACCCAAAATTTATGGAACTTTAATCAATCGCAAAATCATGTGATTTTACATCGAAATTAGGATGAAAATAAGAACAGTTTTAGGAACACGAAGAACATTGTTCATGATTAATATTAGATTTTCTGAATCGAAATCTTGAACATAATTTTAACAAATTTCGAAAATCATTATGATAGTTTAACGAATTTCAATAGTTTATTTAAATAATGTTTTGTAATAAAAACACGAAAACGTAATACAGAAATTAGTGTTTATCAGGTTTTAATCCATGTCTTCCAATTTTAGTTCCATATTTAAGGAAAACATGAATAACTGATTAATCATCATCGCTCTAATACCGTATATTTGCCAGTTCTTCAATAAAGTATTGGAAAACATGATAACATTGAATATGTGTACCTTTTACAGGAGAAAGAGTTGTAGCTGTAGTAAGGAATGATGTAGACGACATCCTTGTCAGGTTGGTCGAGTTTAATCATATTTACTCCCTAATATGCACCTAGTGGAAAACCCTTTATTAGTTAATAACGGTAATTATGTCCAACAATAATTATCAACTAATATAATAAGGTATAATTTAATATTTTGATATATTATTATATAAATGATTATAATGACCCATGTAATTAGTACATTATTCTATTTATTTTTACACATGCATAGAGCCTTGCAAGCATGAGCCTAGCATGAGTTCCTTGTAACTTAAGCCAGGCGCCACTCATTCACAACCCTGGAGTTGCACGCTCATGCTATATCTTTGTCATGATCATGCCAAACCAAAGTCAATATATTTTCTTACACATCAAAACTAACCATTCCTTAATGTAAGAATCACATTCAACTATTTGGAAGTTAACATCAATTTTTCTTTTTTATTCGTGTAATCAAGATTTTACATGAAATTAAGTTGTAAAAAAGTACATACTGTTTTTCATACTAAGATTTCTTCACAAATAGCAACAAATATATTATAAACATGTATAATGTTTGAATAATGTTAACATATTCACTCCTCCAAGTTCTTATAGTATGCAGATAAGGTAAAGGAAAGACAAAAAATAGTGTTATATAAGTTTCTTTAACTTCGCCAACTATAAGCTTTTTAAGTTTATTATTGCTGGTAAGTGGTATATTGGTGAATTACCCGTTTATTAAGTGTGCCGTGTTCGGATTAATCCGTTTATTAAACGACCTATATTAGCTAATCCACAACCTGATTATTTGTTTGTTTTGTTACAAATTACCGCTCTACGGCAATCGAAATTAAATAGAGCCCAAGCGTACCACAGGGAAAAAATTGTGCTGCAAAATGTTATTCATTTATTGATGCGTAAGAGCAATAGAAAAACACACATGAAACCATTTCAAATCCAAACAAGCACGTTGACTATGAAACGAAAGCTAATGCTCCAGGATTGGCAGCAGCATAAGCCTCAAACGCCTTAAAGCTTTTCTTGTATCCTTCATTGGTTTGGTTAAGTAACTCTTCTGTTGGCTTTTTTCACCCTTACAGTTAAAGACCGTAGTGTGCTTATACACCGCTCCGCCCTCAGCTGCTGGTGAGATCTTAATATGATGAACGATCGAATCTCAATAATCTGACAATATGTCACCTTCAAACACCGTGTAGTCGAGTGAAAGGTTGCTCAAATCAACTGCATCAATCTTTTGCTTAGATGTTGTGTATGGAAGAGCTGCATTACAAACTCAATCAATAACATATGCAACCAATGTTTTTAACCGGACCGGAACCCAAGAATCCTAGCGGTCCACTTCAGCACTTGTAAGCATTCTAGGAGTAGGCAGACTGGTTACACTCTAGGGGTGTGCATGGATAGGTTCGGTTTGGTTTTGGGCTAAAACTGAGCCAAAACCAAACTGTCAGCCTTTGAGTTTTTGAAAACTACTCAGTTTTGGTTTTAATGGTTTTTGGATTGGGTTCGGTTAAAATTTCCAGGTTTTGTGTTCGGACTTGAAAATTTTGAAGGAAAAAAAGTGGTAAAAATAATGAATTTTGGCCTAATTTTTTTTACTTAATAATTAATTGATTATTATACATTTGAGCTTTAATATTTTGATTAAAGTATACATTGAACTATTATAAATTACTTAAAAATTAAAACAAAAAATAAAGTCTATAAATTCGGTTTGGCTATGACGAAAAGATAAAACAAAACCGTCGATTTTTGGCTCAGTTATTTCGATGTGGTTTTTTCGTTTGCGAATGTTTTTCAAAAGTTTTAACCAGCTAAGTTACAGCTATATTTATGTATATCGTTTTAACTAAAATACAAAAAATATTGACCCTACTTCTCTAATCTCTTTTTGTTAAAAAAAATGTTCCTTTAACATATTTGATATTTTATTTTACTTTTAAAATATCTTTATATACGTACATATATATATATATATATATATATATATATATATATATATTAATTCATTAAATATAACTAACATAACAAAATAGCTTTAGTTTTACAGTTTTATACAGTATTTGAAGAAACACTAAGTTAACCCTGGGCAGATTATAGATAATCTGGGTGTTAAGTAATGTTTCCCACGAGGATGAGGTCTAGCAGAGAAGGTTGTTCTTCAGAGGACCTGCAAAACAGACACCGTAAGCTCGTCACTGAGAAGGGGGGGTTCCTCCTTGTGACCACCCTCCGGCGTGAGAATCAGACTAGATTGCTCTGAATATAAGTGTATATTAAGAGATTGCTAGATAAGATTGAGATATCAGATGATGTCCTTACCATTCCAAGGTGTTGGAGTATTTATAGTCGAAGGTAGGTTTCCCAGAAGGTACAGCCAGCTGAATAGTATTCATGTTCTACCAACAGTGGACTACGCACAGGCCATACTGGTTGGTGGATAGGCTACGGCCAACAGTAAAGGTCGGCTGTATACTGTTTCTTTACTGCCGGCCACGCACTGTTCCACCAACTGTAGGCTGCGCACGTCCCATCGTAAGGGTTGGTGAGTAGGCAGCGGCTAATAGTGACAAACAGTACTAGAGGGGTGCTCCTCCTCGTATTGTTGTCGGTGAGCTGTCACCCTGTGATTGGTTCATGGGCTGCTCTGGTCAAATTGTCTGTTCCGTCCATACCTTAGTAGGTATAGTACGAAAGACCTTCCAGAAGCATACGGACTGGCTCATTTATGCGGGAGTATTCCCGCCTTGCTCATTCCTTCATGTGACTACTGAACGAATGCCTTGTACATGTAGCCTTGTTGTTAGTGCGGGTAGCCTTCCCTGATGGCTTGTATCCGCAGCTGCGGGAACAGGCGGGGTACTTCGCCATTGGGAGGCTTTCCCTGCGGGTACAGCTGGCGTAAGGTTCTCTGAGCATGGTGGGTCCTGCTGGAGCAGTTGGTCATTGCGCAGACGTCCCTATTCAAGGTGAGTCTTGCGGGTCCAACTGGGCTCTGCTGGGACCTACCTCTTCAAGTCCCCCCAGTCCAATGTTTTTCTCATGAATTATTAATAAGTGAGGTGAACTTTTGGACTTACAAGGAGTTTTTGAAAAGGGTTTAGTTTTTAGGTTTTCCGTGGTGATTCTTCCCGCGGTTTTCCTGATGTCACGCAGAATTTCCCGACTTTTCTGCTTGATCTTTGGGTGTGAGGCGGGTAGGTTTGTAACCTCCTCGTACGTCAGGAGCGTTGAGTCCCACTTGTGTGGATTCTCCGTGGGGTTTTGGTAGTTTACAACATACTGATCAATTATGCTAAAACCACCAATCCCATCATGGAGTTTCGAACAATATAGTTCTCGACGTTCCCGTCATGCGGGGATGTTATTCCCGTTTCCGCCAGCATGGCCCAGAAGATCCTTCTTGGTTTGAATTCCCTGCAGAGTGCTAAGTATGTGAAGGGTTTTGCCTTGACACTGTACCCGCACTTGTCTTACGGTTACTTTGCTTCCAAGGTATTCCCGTCGTCAATTCCCTGCGGGTGCTAAGTATGTGAAGGGTTTTGCCTTTACACTGTACCCGCATCCGTCTTACGGTTACTTGGTTGCCGAGGAATTCATGGCTTCAATTCCTTGCATGTGCTAAGTATGTGAAGGGTTTTGCCTTAACACTGTACCCGCACCTGTCTTACAGTTACTTGGTTGCCAAGGTAAGGGGTATTTTCCCGCTTACTTTTGAATCTTTTTGAATTTTGAATTTTGAAATTCGAAGAGTTGGTGGAAAGATAAGAACAGTCCAAAACTCTGAAACGTCGTGCGACGGTTTCTTCTGACTGTGTCAGGTCGTGCAGGAAGTTATGGTGACGTGACAGTACATGGTCATTCCAGACGCTTTTTCAGGCGCGTGGGCGCGATTTTTCGGGCGCGTGGCCGCGAAATTAATGGTATGCGTCCTGTCAACAGCTGTTGCCAGCTTGCTTTTTGCCACGTGTCATAGTTTCATTGCACCTTCGTTTTCTCTCTCTTCCGCATTAATTTCATCGCATTAATTGCGATTAGTATATAAAGGGGGAGAGGGCTCTTTGTAATCCACACTTTCATTCTTCTCTTCATCTTCTTTGCGATTTCCGGCGAATACTCTCCTTTTCAGGCAAGCATTCTCCCGAAATCGTTTTCTTCTTCTTTTACAAGATGTCTCGTGATCTCGAATCCACGACCGATGACAAGAGTACTGCTGGCGAGTGCCAGTGTGCTCTGCCTGGCGATCTGTATCGGTAAGTCGTCAGGAAGTTCATGCTCGAGTCTCTCGAGCCTGAGTTTCCTGAACCCCACCAGACGGTGTACGATGCCCCCAGAGGCAAGATCGGGGTTTATGCTGCATTCTTTGTTTATGGGAATCTTAGGTTCCCATTGACAAAGTTTGTTTACCGTGTCCTTGAGAGGCACGGTGTTCATCTGACCGAGTTGCACCACATGGCGATCGCCAAGATTCACCACTTCGAGTGGGTGTGCCGGATTTTGGGCATTGAGCCCTATGTTGACCGCCTGATGACCTTCTACACTTGGAGGTGCATCCAGGGGTGGTATACCCTGACAACCCGAATCAAGGGTTTGAAGATTTGCGCGACCGAGCGCAGTCTTCGCGCGTGGAATCGGGAGTTCTTCTTCATCTCCGCTCGCGCCATCCCCCTTGCCATGAAGTTTAAGAATGGGCAAGCTCTCCCAAGCCTTCACGCCTCCAACTACCAGGAGGCGGAATGGTTCTCGAAGATATCTCGGGTCCAATCTCCGGTTTACCGGTTTGCGGAGTCCGGGATGGTGATGCTGGGGATGAGCCGGGTGTGGAAGGCTGCCGATGCGCAAAAGATCCCAATCATCCTCGAATACGGTTCGAACTCTGTTCCTTACGGTATGCTTTATTTCTTTTTGTTGATTCTGAATTTCTTCTAACTTCTTTCCTGTTTATTTCAGAGGGGAACGACTTGCAGTCGCTCCTGAACCCGCGGGAGGCTGACGGTCCTGCTCGGATGGGTACTCGTGCTCTGGACGAGAACGAGCTGCCCATCCTAGAACAAACGGCGGATCGGTTCGTGGAGGTCTATCCGCAAGGCCATGAGATCCTTAGCGCCCGTCGGCCAGGTAAGGCGCTATTCGACCCTCGACCCCTCAATGTTGAAACCTCTGCTGGAATTCCTCTAATCGTATGTTCTGATGAGGAATCCGCAGATGGTCCTCCGTTGGTGCGGAAGAAGAAGGCTGCCGGCGGGAAGGGGAAGGAGAAGGTGGCCTCCACAGCCGATCCAGCGCCTCGGTCTGACTCGGAGACCGAGAGCGAAGAGGTGGCGGGGAATCCTGGTGGTGATAAGATCACCATTCCGGAGGCTGTGACAACTGTCACCGAAGAGCCCAGGATGACGACGGTGACCGGCGTGAAGAGGCCGGCTCCATCGGGTTCGTCCCCGCCTCTCCGTACCTTTAGGCTCAAGAAAACCCGTAAGTACAAACTTCCTTTATCTTTAGCTTCATAGTTTAATGTCATTTTAACACTTGTCTTCTTTACGCAGGCGTGGATGTTGACGCATTCCAGGGTGGAGCGCAGAGGAGTACCTCTCCGCCAATGACGGTAGGCTTGGTCAGCCTTCCTGAGGTGACGACCCAGGCGCCTGCGCCTGCATCCGCTGGTTCAGTCGCTCACTCCTTTGAGCCGACTGTTCCAGCTGTGATGAAGTCACCGCCGGCTGTGAGTGCTATTTTACAGCATCTTTCACCGGGCCGGCGGTTACTATTGCTGCGGATTCTGCAGCGGCCACCGCGGCGGCCGCCACCATGCCTCCTCCGTCATCGGCAACGACGGCCGATCCTTCAGGTATGCATGGGGCGTATCGCCAAACCTTGCCACCTTCCCATCTGTCTGACCTCTTTGATGGATTTCCCTTGGGTTCAGGTGATGGGTTTGGCGGCTATCGGCCTGTTATTGACCCTACAGGTGCGTAGGGTTCTTTTGGCCTATTTTATATTTTTCAATCATCTTTTCCTAACTGCTCTTTGTTTTTTGCAGTGTCGGATTCCAATGAAGTGTATGTTCCACGATGGAACATTCGCCGAGGAACAACCCTTCGCACACCTGTGGAGTGCGTGGAGTGGGCTCGTCACGCTGCTCCCAGTGGTGCGTTGGGGGAAGCCATGGCTAGCTACCAGGAGGGTAGGCTAAGCAATGAGCTTCGGGTTCTCCTGGCCCGGATGCAGCCGCGCGTCGAGCTGCTTTTTCGTGAAAACGACAAGTTAAAAGCAGCTCGCCTTCAGGAAGTAGCTCAGGCGCGGGCTGTCCGGGAGGAGAATAGGAGGCTTTCCGCCGCGGCGGCGGAGAAGGAGAAGGCGTTCAAGGCCCTTGAAGTCGAGGTTCAGGCCCGTCTCGAGGCTCGCTCCAAGGCTGCCCAAGCTGTTAATGAACAGCTTCGGCTGGCTAAGGAGACTGCTAGGAACGCGACTGAAAGGGCCACCAAGGCTGAAGCTGTTGCCGAGCCTCTACGAGTGGAGAATGAAGAGCTTAAGGCCAAATTAGAGGCTCTCCAGCAGGCTCATGATGCCTTGGCGATGGAGGACGCGAAGAAGCTCCAAGAGATCCTGGACCAGAGGGGCGTGCTTGACTACACTGAGCGTAAGCTAAAGGGCGTCGAAGAGGCTGCTGCAAAGGAAGTGTTGCTTGCCAACCTTAATAAAAGTGAAGCCGAACGCGCCTGTACCCAAGCTCAAGCCGCCCTCCAAGAAGCTCTGGTTGCCAAGGAATGGCTTCTTCGAGAAGCGTTGTCTCGGGTAAGTTTAGCTTCATGTCTTCACGCTTTTCTTTGTAAATAGAAAAGGTTCTGATACTTGTATTTTTTCTTTGTAGGTTGTGCATCGGGTCTTCTCAGAGACGTCTTATGACAATGCTATGAGCGCAGCCCTCAACGCTTCTCATGAGGATGGGGAAAAGGCCGGCTTCCTGCTTGGTCTAGGGTTCTTTGAGAAAGGCATCCCGCCTTCCAACTTCCCTTTGTACGATGTGGATACTAAAGCTATTTACGACCAAGCAGTGAACCAGTATGCTGCCTTCCCGCATCCTGTGGTGGAGAAGGTGAACGAAGTCGCTGCTGCTGATGATGGGCTAGCTATTCTTAAAGCCTTCCTTGAACCACCACGCTCTACTGATGGAGCGGGTCCAAGTGGAAGTGGTCCTGAAGCTTGATTCTGAAGATCCCTTTCCACCATTAGCGTAGATTTTTGCTTTTGTATAGCTTTGTAATATTTGAATTTGATGAAATAAAGATTGTGTTTGTTCTTTGCCTTGTTTATTTTACGCATGTTTTGATCTAACTTAGTAATTTCTTTAGTACTTAGATAAGTTAACTTTTTAACGTGGTAAATTATAAGTTTGTTTCGCTTCCTCTTTCATGATTGTGCGGGTATGACCGTCACTTACACTTAGTAGGATGGCTTAACTTTACTTATATCTGACCTGCGTGGAAGTTTTCCTCATCTTTTCCTTTGAAATTTTCTAAGTGTTCAGAATAAGTTAACCTTTGAACGTGGTAGATGATATGTTGAAGTTTTGCTTCCTTGCTCGTGATTGTGCGGGTAAGACCGTCACTTGCACTTACAAGGATGGCTAAACTTTACTTACATCTGACCTGCGTGTAGGTTTTCCTTATTTTTAGCGTTGTGTTTATGCGGGTTTTGCCGCCTTCCACACGTAACGACTTACTTCTTCCCCCATTTATGCGGTGAATACCGGCACCAGTGTGGGAAGTTCATAAGTATAAATGTAAGGCTATCAACACATTGTGAAAGGAGAATCATTTCTATTAGAAGTGGCTCTAGGCCTTTTCTTTACAAATTTGGAATTGATCTACATATAACATTTGCGTAATTGAGCTCCATTCCATGTTCTTGGGATGGGAGTGCCATCGAGCCTTTCGAGCCGGTATTCGCCCTTTCCCAGGACTTCTTTGATAATGTATGGCCCTTCCCAGATTGGGGCCAGCTTTCCTGGGCGTTCTTGGTTCGAAGCCTCGTTGTTACGCAGTATGTAGTCTCCTTCATTGAAGTTGCAGAGTTTTACCCGCGTGTTGTAGTACTTTTGCATTTGTCGCTTGTAGTTCTCTTCACGCACTGCGGCTAAGTCTCTGCGTTCCTCGGTTAGCATAAGGTCCAACCGTCTTTCCGCATCATTGTCTTCTGGCTGAATCAAGACCCTTGGTGAGGGTAAACCAATTTCGACCGGGACCATGGCTTCAGTGCCATAAGTGAGACTGAACGGGGTTTCTCCCGTACTGGCCTTCTTCAGCGTTCTGTTTGCCCAAAGGACGTGCGGAAGCTCGTCCACCCAGCCGGATCTGTGTTCCAAGAGTCTTTTCTTTATGCCTTCGACGATGCTCTTATTTGCTCTTTCCACCTCACCATTACCTTGCGGGTGTGCCACTGAGGTAAGGGTGTGGGTGATTTGAAGTTCTTTCAGCCACTGTTGTAGCTTCTTGTCAGCAAAGTTGGTGCCGTTATCGCTCACCAAATTCTGTGGAAGTCTAAAACGACAAATAATAAATTCCCAAATAAATTTTTTGATATGTTCGCGGTTGTTTGGGCTAAAGGTTTTGCTTCTATCCACTTGGTGAAGTAGTCGATGGCTACCACTAGGAACTGAACATTTCCTGCTGCTGTAGGAAATAGGCCTGTCACATCGATGGCCCACTTCTGAAATGGCCATGAAGAAGTGACTGGAACAAGTTCATTCTTCGGGCGGTGCGTGTTGGGTGCGTAAAGCTGGCAAGACCTGCATTTTCTGATGTATGCCAGTGCATCCGTATGCATCCCCGGCCAAAAGTATCCCGCGTTGTTTAGCTTAGCTACAACAGCGCGGGGACCTGCGTGTACTCCACAGATGCCTTCGTGTACTTCCCTTAGGAGGTAGTCAGCATCTTGGTTGTCCACGCATCTTAAGAGTGGGCCAAGAAAGTTACGTCTGTAAAGGATGTCATCGATGAGTTGATAATTCAGTGCTTTACAGCGTAGTTTTCTTCCTGTGTTTTGGATTCTGGTAGTGTACCTGCCGCAAGGTATTTTATTATTGGTGTCATCCACGTTTCCGTGCCGGTTTGGATGACACAAATTTCCTTGTGCGGGACCGAAGGTGTCTCGAGGAGTTCAATGCGGATATCCTTTCCTAAGTGGGTGAAGGCTAATGATGCAAGCTTGCTTAACGCATCCGCAGATTTGTTTTCACTTCGCTTGACGTGTATGACTTTGCAGTCGTTGAAATCGCGCATAAGGGATTTTGCTTGTGCGAGGTACAGGGCCATTGTGTCGTTCACGGCCGTGTACGTCCCGTTGATTTGATTGGCTACTAACATGGAATCCACATGGGCTTCCAAGTTTTTCACACCCATCTTACGCGCAATTCTTAGCCCAGCCAAGAATGCCTCATACTCGGCTTCGTTATTCGTACTTGGAAAATCCAGTCGAATAGCGTAAGTGTATTCTTGGCCTGCTGGGTTGGTTAGTTTCAGCCCTGCGCCTGAACCCTCGTTACTGGCTGCTCCATCAGTGTAGAGTCGCCAGACATCATTGATGTCTTGTGCTGGAGAGGGTTGAGCCTCTTCCTGGCACTCTTTTTCCCGCGATGCAGGCACTTCTGCAATAAAGTCGGCCAGAACCTGGCCTTTTATGGCTGGTCTTGGCTTATACTTTATCGCGTATTCCCCCAACTCAATTGCCCATTTGGCTAGGCGTCCCGATAACTCGGGTTTGCCTAGAACGTTTGCAAGTTTAAAGTTGGAGAGAATGGTGATTGGGTGACCCTGGAAATATCGTCTTAGCCTGCGTGAAGCGTGTATAAGTGCTAAGACTAATTTTTCGAGGGTAGAGTACCGGGTTTCTACGTCTGTTAGGATACGGCTGACATAATAGATCGGCATTTGGATGCCTTTTCGTTCTACTAGCAGGACTGCCCCGGTTGCTCTATCAGTTGCAGAAAGGTATAGGATTAACTCCTCTCCCGCTTTTGGTGCTGTCAGCGTTGGGAGTTCGATCAAGCGTGACCGAATCTCCTGAAAAGCTGCTTCCGCTTCTGATGTCCAGCGGAAGTGCGTTTTCTTTAAACAGTTTCTCAATGTTGACACGAAGGGAAACGACTTATCCGCGTGGTTTGCCAAAAAGCGATTAAGTGCCACTAGTCGTCCATTCAGTGTCTGAGCCTGTTTGATGGTAGTAGGTGATTCCATTTTGATAATGGCTTCGACCTTTTCAGGGTTCGCTCTGAAGCCATCTTTAGTGACGATGACCCCCAAGAACTTCCCTTCTTCCATTCCAAAGGCACACTTGCTCGGGTTGAGCTTCATGTTTATCTTCCTGAGCGTGTTGAAAGTTTCTTCGATGTCTTTCAACATCGCTTCTGGGTCAGGGCTTTTGATGACCAAGTCATCCATGTAGACTTCCAAGTTCCTCCCAATTTGGGAATGAAACTCTTTGTCCATCAGGCGTTGGTATGTGGACACGGCATTCTTAAGTCCGAATGGCATCATTTGATAACAAAATGTGCCATCGGGCGTCCGAAAAGCGGTTTTGTCCTGATCATCAACGGCCATGTGGATTTGATGGTACCCCTTATACGCGTCCAGGAAGCATTTAAGGCGGAATGGTGCTAACGAATCCACCTTAAGATCAATTTCAGGTAACGGATAACAATCTTTGGGGCATGCTTTGTTCAAATCCTTGAAATCTATGCACATGCGCCATTGTTTGTCATTCTTCGGTACCATAACGGGATTTGCAACCCAAGTTTGATATCTACTAACGCGTACGATGCCTGCGTCAAGGAGTTCCTTGACTTGGGTTCTACACGCGTTAGTTTGTTCTGGCCCCATTACTCTGCGCTTTTGTACGATCGGCGTAACAGCCGGATCGCATTTGAGCTTATGCTCTGCCTTACTTCGGGGTACACCAGTCATGTCAGCTGGTGTCCACGCGAAGATGTCAGCGTTCTTTTGTAATAAGCGCTTGAGTAAGGTGCGTGTGGGATCAACAATTGTTGGGCCAATGGTGACGGCCTGGTCAGGGTACTTGCCGTTGAAGGCCCATCTTTCTGGTTCGGTGATGGTTGGTTTAGCCATCTTTGGTTTGGGTTTAGATGAGACAGATGCGATGCATACCTGGGGAATGCCGGTGATCATCGCTACACCCTCAGCTGTTGGCCATCCCATCATGCCGTGGACTGAGGATACCACGGCGTTGAACCTTGCCATCCCGTCTCTCCCGAAGAGGATGTCGTATGTATGGTGTGGCTTCCTCATCACGACAAAGTCCACATCTTCTGTGCGGGAGTGTTTTCCATCCGTAAGAGTGACGGGGAAAGATAGGATACCCAGGGGGGTGTTTGTGCTGCCATCAAACCCTTCCATCGAGGCGCAGATCGTTTCCAGGCGTTCCTTGTCTTCATCGTCTAGCTTGTCAAAGAACTGCCTGTACATCACCGTTGACGATGCGCCGTTGTCAGCAAGAGTGCGGGAAGTGATGTAGTGCCCCAGCTGGCTTTTGATGACGATAGGGCCTTCTTTGCTGGGTCCTCCTGGCACTCGCGGGAAGCGCACCTCAGCTTCCTTCCACGCGCATGGTTCTGGCGTTCGCCTTTTTCTTCCTCTGATCTTACCATGAACCATGTTGATGCTGATGTCAACGGGCTTTCGTCCGTTGCCTCGGTACCGGTTGTCGTTTCTTCCTCCCTTCTTGATTGATGCCACCAGGTGTGCCAGTCTTCCATCCTTGACGAATGCTTCGATAATATCCTTCAAGGATGTACACTCTTCCGTACTATGACCTTTTGTCCCATGGAAGTCACAGGATTTGCTCTGATCCGCATTAGGTCGCTGCCGGATCATTGGAGCTTTTGGCCACGGTACCTTTTCAGTGGCAAATATCTCCGTGACGCTTTTGGTGAGTGGCGTCCACCGGTGCTTTTGGTTTGAAGGGTGTGTGTGATTTCTTCCGCCAACAAGAGGGTGAGAGCTGGATGAGGTGTCAAAGTTTACCCTTGACTGCCAGATACCTAGCTTCCTCTTTTTGTTCTGCCGGGCGATCCGAACATTGTTCTCTCTTGTCCTCTGCGTGTAGAGGTGTGTACTCTGGGGAAGATCCCTTCCCAGTTGCTTCTCCGTCTCGGCAAAGCGCTTTGCCGCCGTCATGATGGCATCCCATGTTGATGGCATGCCATCCTTACCCGTTAATGTGCGGATAAGCTCTGGGTATTCAGCGCCTTGGATGAAAGCGGCGCGAACAAGATCTTCACTTATGCTGCCGAGACTTAGCTTTTTGGAGTTGAAGCGGGTGATGAAGTCTAGTAAAGATTCATCCTCCTCTCTCACGCAGTTGAGGATCGTCCACTGTTCTTCGGTATATTTCCTCTGTTGGCTGAAGTGCTGGCTGAACTTGTTCTGAAAGTCCGCCCAGTCATATATGTGGTGGACCGGTAAACGATCGAACCATGCCCTGGCCGCTCCAACCAGAGTCATCTGGAACATATAACACCACGTTGGTTCCGTCCAGTTACTGACGGTTGCCCCCGCAATGAATCTGTTCAAGTGGTCGTCTGGGTCGGATAGACCATCATAAGTGCCAATGTTGGACATTTGTTTGGCACTTCTCGGGGCGATTGCTTCCGCAATGTCCCTTGCGAACTTTGACTTTCCTGCATTTGTAGCAGTTGGCCTAAAGGTTTTGGAGAAGTCACGCGGGTTTCTCTCCGCATTCGTGGGTTTAAAAGCTTCCCCAAAATTCCTTTTCGGCTGGACGTCCGTTTCCTTACGCTTCCCTTTTGCCTTATGGCGAGGGTTTGCGTCGGTATCGGATTCTTCCCTCTTGTCGTCTGAGTACTCGCACTCACTGTTCATATTGAGATGTTGGCGAGTACTGCCGAATTCGTCAGCCTGTTGAACTGAACGCAAGCGTTCATCCAATTCAGCTTGGAACTCTCTCTGACGTGCTTCGGCCCACGCCTTCACTTGATCTAGTGTTTGGCGAGGGACCCTCGTTCGTTTTTCCAACTGGGCATCAGTGAATCCCAGTGGAATATTTACTGCACTTGCCCCGGCTTGGGTAGTCGGGGTAGTGTTCGTAAGATTTGTATAACCGCCGGTGTTCCCCCCAGTTGCTGGGGTTGTGGTTACCGGGGTTTCTTGGTCGACTACTGGCCTTTGGAACGGAGTAACGTTAATCATTTCTTCAGAAATTTTGAAAAAACTAAAAATTAGTTCTAGCTTTTATGCACGGATGGCGCCAATGAAGAAACACTAAGTTAACCCTGGGCAGATTATAGATAATCTGGGTGTTAAGTAATGTTTCCCACGAGGATGAGGTCTAGCAGAGAAGGTTGTTCTTCAGAGGACCTGCAAAACAGACACCGTAAGCTCGTCACTGAGAAGGGGGGGGTTCCTCCTTGTGACCACCCTCCGGCGTGAGAATCAGACTAGATTGCTCTGAATATAAGTGTATATTAAGAGATTGCTAGATAAGATTGAGATATCAGATGATGTCCTTACCATTCCAAGGTGTTGGAGTATTTATAGTCGAAGGTAGGTTTCCCAGAAGGTACAGCCAGCTGAATAGTATTCCTGTTCTACCAACAGTGGACTACGCACAGGCCATACTGGTTGGTGGATAGGCTACGGCCAACAGTAAAGGTCGGCTGTATACTGTTTCTTTACTGCCGGCCACGCACTGTTCCACCAACTGTAGGCTGCGCACGTCCCATCGTAAGGGTTGGTGAGTAGGCAGCGGCTAATAGTGACAAACAGTACTAGAGGGGTGCTCCTCCTCGTATTGTTGTCGGTGAGCTGTCACCCTGTGATTGGTTCATGGGCTGCTCTGGTCAAATTGTCTGTTCCGTCCATACCTTAGTAGGTATAGTACGAAAGACCTTCCAGAAGCATACGGACTGGCTCATTTATGCGGGAGTATTCCCGCCTTGCTCATTCCTTCATGTGACTACTGAACGAATGCCTTGTACATGTAGCCTTGCTGTTAGTGCGGGTAGCCTTCCCTGATGGCTTGTATCCGCAGCTGCGGGAACAGGCGGGGTACTTCGCCATTGGGAGGCTTTCCATGCGGGTACAGCTGGCGTAAGGTTCTCTGAGCATGGTGGGTCCTGCTGGAGCAGTTGGTCATTGCGCAGACGTCCCTATTCAAGGTGAGTCTTGCGGGTCCAACTGGGCTCTGCTGGGACCTACCTCTTCAATATTAAATTTATGTACTATTTAACTATTCTCATATTGAATTATGGTATTAGCTGGTTTTTGAGTATAGAACAGTGAACCAATAAGGTTGGCCGGTTATATAAACATTTGATGGTAACTTTTTATCTTTGCGAGTCAGATAGAAACAAATCGTGAAACAAAATGTTCTTAGCGATAATTTCTTACCGTCACCATAAACGTGACTCTGGATCGTTCCGGGACCTCCATCGCCTTCTACAATCGTTATGGATTTGTATACTTCTGGAACTGCCTTAGGTGCGAGCGTATGGAAGTTTGCGATAACCTTGAAAAGCTTATCGGCAGGTAATGAATTAGTGATCTCAACCTCAGTCGAAACAGCAGTGGTCATGGTGAATCAGTTGCAGATAAAATAAGTAAGAAGCTTTATATTTTTGTAGTTAAATGTGAATACAAATATCGTTGGAATGTTGGGTATTTGTAGAGGTTTGGAGTTGGAAAAAAGTGTTTTAGAATAATTTTCTCTATTTGATGGTTAGTTGGATGGCACACACATATTGACCAGTAGTTGATCTTTAGAGAATATGAACACATTTTGCATTAGGTTCATTGTCCTATATATATTCGTATCTCTCTCTCTCTCTCTCTCTCTCTTCTCTGTCTCTCTATTTAGCTCCAAACTCTAATATATGTCCAATATGTTGGCCTATAATTTGATTAATCCATCTAAGTCAAAGTTTAGGGGTCGTATTGTAATTATGTCAAACTATGTTTAGTATGTATTTAGAATGTTAATATAAGTATAGGGTATAGAAATATCAATATGAAAAGTTTGTAACTTCCATGACAGATGTCAAATTAGGGTTAGATTTGAAGAGTCGTGACTTTTAACGAACGTGCCAGCTCGTTGTGTATAAATAGGGGTCAATGGACAAATGCAAAATCATTCAAAATTGTTGTAAAGGTTGTATATCTTCATGTTATAATAAAGTTCTTATTGATTGCAATTTTGTTTCATCTTTGTTCTTAATCAATCAATTGTTAAAGATCATAATCTGGGCAACACTATATGCTGTTGTTTTTTAACTGTTTTTTATTATTAAGAACTAGTGAGAGCAAGGAAAAACAAAAAGTGCAGTTACATGGTAAGGAGGGGATTTTTTATCCACTCGATCCAACTTATCATTTGCAACTTGTTCAAATCAAATCCCTAGCTGCATTACCGTTTTCCTCCATGGAATCCATTGCTATGAAGTAGAATTAGGTCAGCGTAACAATTAAGTGGCTGTGTCATGGCTATAGACGGAAAAGGACGCAAGTGCGAGCTTAAGAGAGTTGGGTTTTCTAATTAGAGGTTATTTTTGATTTAACGAATAATCATTTGGTTAACATAAAAATTATAACTTAGTCTTCTGAATAGAAGCACGTAAGAGAAGAAAACCAAAATATGATTTCCTCAACTAAGGTGCTGTTTGTTTTTTTTGAAAAGGGTCTTCGCAGGCTCTTTTGTATGTGCCGCGCGGACATTACCATTTGCAGAATGTTTGTTTTCTCAAAGACGTTTCATTAAAAAACGTCTGCGCAAACTCTTGTTGGTGCAGACTTGGCCCATCAATTTCTAAGATTTTCTAAAGTCTGTAGAGGGGTAAAACACCAAACACTACCAACACCCATTGTCCACCATCCACCACCCACCTTTCACCACCAATATCATCCGCCACCCACCACCATCATCCGCCACCACCACCACCGTCCGCCACCACCACCGTCCGCCACCTACCACCACCGTCTACCACCATCGTCCACCACCACCAATGTCCACCCACCACCACCGCCTTCTACCACCACCACCATCCACCGCCCACCATTACCACTATCACCATCCACCGCTCACCACTACCACAGTTTTTACACCACTATCAGTTTATTTAGCAATCAACAGACATCAAAAAAACAAACAGTCTTCTTCTTGCAGACTGCAGAGGTCCCTCTTCTTCTACAGATGTCTGCAGATTTGGTCCGTAGATTACAGGCATTTTACCTCTGAAAAACAAACAGCATCTAAGAGATCATGAAGAGGATCTCGGGGGACTTAGCGTTCTAATCCATGTTGGCGCTGCCTCATAAGCATATTCATATTTTTCTACCTCTCCACTATCACAAATGGATGCACCTCCTATCCTTCACATATTTGAGTCACTGACCTCGCCAACGATGTTTGTGTGGAAGAACGCATTTCTCACTCTATTCTATGTCACTTCTTCACATCGATAAATTGTCACGTCCTCTACGTGAAGTTGTTTTTTAAGGTTTTTTTTATCATAATTATAAAGTGACAACATATATAATTTATGTCATAAAAAGTAATTAGCAAGCACAAAATGATCAAAGACAAAAAAGAATTAGTTTTAACTTTGGACTCTTTTCGCATATTGAGGCACACTACTTTTGACCCGCACATATATTTCCAATGTGTTTTACTTAACATGTTTCGCATTGATTAATTTTCCTTTCCCGAATGCTCGTACCCGTTTCCGTTTATATACACGTTTATATGTATGGCGCACTAGAAGGAAGACTTCATCACCTGCTTTATTTATAAATTTATAAGAAATATCTCTTGTAGGACAAGATTTTTTTTCTCCAATACTCGTACCCGTTCCCGTTTAATACCCCTATTGGTATCCGTATGTGTCTATTAGTACGGATACGGATATCCAAATTTACTGATTTTATTGTACGAGTATTTTGGGGTACAAGTGCGGGTACAAGTATGGGTATTACGGGTACTGGTACCCGTTTAAAATATGTAGGGGGCTTTTATTAGGTTTCCAACACTCATGACTCTACTTTCAAGCGAGATTTTCAAAACCAAATATATATCAGTTGAATCAGTTCATTCTCGATCTATATGTGTATATGCATATTTTGTGTATTCATATATTTTTATTTCATGTATGTGTAATTGTTGTGTATATCATTAAATAACATGTATTAACTTTTTCTTGTTTTTCTATAGAAATTAAGAAAGCAGTAAACAAAGAAAGGAAAGGGAAAATGGAAAGACGACTAGCGAAGATTAAATAAATGTTAACTTCTTTGTATAAGTTAATTTTAATTTAAACATTTTGATAAAATAATTTTGGAAGACTTCGTATGTTTTGGAATTCATTACTTGATTATGAATGGATTTTATGGGGAAGGTTCATGTGCATTTTAATCTTAACATGAGAACGTAGGAAATAATACCAATTTATAAAAATATGAGAACGTAAGAAACAACACCAACTACAATACCAATCTACATAAACAATGATTTATAATAACAAAGAAAAAAACCTAAAAGTTACAACAAAAGAATCAAAATCAACAACAAAATAATACCAGCAAATACTTATAACAGCAAAAGAAAAAATCTAATAATAAGAACAAAATATAAATCATCAAATACCTATAACGTCTCATAATCGAAAATTAGCAAATACGAACAAAAAATAACAGCTAACACCTATAAAAATAAACCTAATAATAACAGCAAATTGGTTCTCACTGTTTTCATGTTAAGAATAAAATGTATTTGATCTTGTTTCTGGATTTTATAATAGGGTTTATTTCATTTTTAGTTTTAGTATTATGTTTTGGTTGAGTTATTATTTTGGTTGTGGTATTATAGATAATTGTTTGTCGGTATCGTACGGAACCGAAACCAAGTTGAGTGGACACTTTTTATTTTTTAAAAGAACAAAGTGGTACCAAAGTGAGTACCGTACCCGAAAGTACTTGTACCTGTACCCGCACCATAAAACTGGGTACGGGTACCCAGATCTACTAATTTAGGTACGGGTACTTTCGGGTACAGGTACGGATACGGTACCGATCTCATCCCTACTCCCTTGCATTCTTTCTAAGAAATGTCAATGTGTTCTCAAGTAATTGGAATCTTAAGTAGTGTTTTGTGCACAGAAATAGTCTAGCAGAATGGAATGAGCAACTGAGAAAATAAAAATAAAAAATATTTCGATTGATCCATGAAATGAAATAACCTGTTATACAAAAGGTCTCGTTCCCTATAAACACATCAAACTATTCATCTTCTCTTTAGAGACGGTTGGTTCACAAAATTTTTTTTGAGAGAACTGGAAATTTATCGAAGGAATTGGAATTTCAAATTATTGTATTTGGAAATTAAAACTTTCTAAAAGGAAATGAAATTTATAGGAATTGAAATTGTGAAAAGATTTTGCATTTGAAAGTGCGATTGGATAGTGGAATTTTTTATTCGAAGGAATTTGAATTTATCAAAAAAAAAAAAAATGGAATCCACCACTACGGTCACAAACCTACTGGACGAGTTGACCAGCATCGGGCGTGTTAACTGAGGTCGGGCGTGTTTGTCGGTCACAAACCTACCGATGCGTCAACTGTTATCAGGCGTGTAACCACCAAACGTGAAACCTAAGTAGGGCACGTAGCCTAGTCAAATTCTATCTAACTTTGGGTGAAATCTTTCACATGTCGAAAGGATTTGCGAAATCCTTTTAAGTTGGAATTAAAATGGAATTAAAATCCAATTCCATTGAATTTTGCGAACCAAATTTAAATTCTAATTCCACTGAATTTCTTTGAATTTCGTGAACTAAACGTACCTATACTTTTTAATAATTTATTCTCTGTTTCACCCACCCTACTGTTCTCGATACCACCACCAAACCAACAACACTTGCGACCATCCACATCACCGTCACTACCACCACCTAAACACCACGACAGTCATCACAGCCGCCACCACAACCGTCACCACTGACACGACCACCACCATCACCGCCTCAACCACGGGTTAAACCGCTTTAGTTTTCAAAATCAAAAGTTTTTATTATATTCTTAAAATGATAAAAGGTTATGCCAAAATTTCAGTTTCTATTTTAGCCAGAGAAACATTAGTTATACATACTGACTAAGTTTGTACAAACCCTATCAAAACCACAAGTTTCATCGTTCAACGAAACCAAAACTATCATATCAGTTTTCAACAAAATGATCATATTCATTTACCTGTTTCAATGATTTTTAAAGAACATATAATCTGGATGATGTACATCCAGATTCCTGAGCCAATCGTCAGTTGACTTTATGAGAGAACTTATTTTCTCAGTGCCATGAACTCTATCTTTGGTCCAGTCAGCATCCTTGAATTTATAGACAGCAAGACCAAATATCTGTAACGAGAGCTGACATGGCATTCGGGCTTCATGAACCTGCCTAGCTGTTGACCCACGAGGGTGGACCCCGTTCACATCTGTACCTGGATAGTCAACTGACACCATTTTAAAACGCGTGGGTCGGGTAACGGGTTTTGATCAAGCGGGTAAACTTTTGTTTTCCTCAACTCGTTTTGTCCACATCTTTATAAATAATTTACGACTGATACGATTACAAAAGAATATATTACTATTATTTTAATACGGTTACAAAACATTATTCGGTTTGGTTATCCTATTAAACCAGTTGTTATTCAGCTAATTCAATTGAATTCGGTTTGGTTATCTAAATAAGCATGATTTGTGGAACCGATAATCAGACCCAAAACCGAATTCACAATTCGGTTCGGTTTTTTCCGGTTACGGATGGTTCTTGTTTTCTTTTGGACCCCTCTAGGGTCAGTAGTAGCTTTACAACCACGTTTCTCAAGTGTCTCGATAAAGTTGCTCAAAGAATTTTTGTTCCCTATATTCATTCAACTTGTATAATGTGTTCCAATCCTCTTAACTTTTTATAAATGTTAAAAATTTAAATTAGGTGAGCCAAATGAAACATATATGACTCTTGGTTACAATTTAGTGATTATTTATTTCCAAATCTCTTAAATATAACAATAATTAAACTTGGTTATTATTTAGTGAATTTGTTTTCTTCATTATTACCTCACACTTAGACTTAATTGAAAAAGGTATCAATTATTAGTAACCAAGATTCATATAGAAGTGTGCATAAAACCGAATTAACCGACTTAACCGGACTGATACAGCTGAACCTAACCGAAAACCAATGGGTCGGTTTTGGCTTTTTTTTTTAACCGAAATTAGCGGGTTAGATATGGTTACTCTTATTTCCATAATCCAGAAAACGAACCGACCCACAATTTAGTAAACCACGGTTAACCGACCTCAACCACTACCTTTAACCGATCCAAACACAAAGACTTGGTAAAAGTTTTACAAATGTCAAATCTCAAGTTTTTCAAGCCCAAATATATAATAACAAATTATTAAGTGGCTAAAACATTGCAACCCCAAACTTCCAAAACATTACATTGTTTTGCGCTATTATAGCCAGACCCAAGCATTTCATGGCCAATTCTAGTTTGCAATTAACCAACCTATGACCAACCCGAATCAACTTGTAAAACCAATTAACCATAGCCCACTTAACTATAACCGATCGATTATCATTCTCCAGTTAACTGATAGTTCAGTAATTACAATTACGATTACAGTTTTGGATAGAAAAACCTGATGACTAAAAATAACAAGTGAATTCACTGGAATACTTGGAAAACTTGGGTACGATTGGGTGAAGTTTTCCGTGAAGGTCACCTTAATATTTGTACTATGCCCATTTGATAAAAGTATAAAAACCAGTAAAAGAGGGTCTTACTTCTTAATGGTGTTGACAAGGAATGAAAAGTCAAGAAACTTGTATCAACATTTTGGAGAGATGGGCCCACAGGTATTCTGTATATCGGGTACCTACAAAATGAGGGTACAACAAGTTGGATCTTTTTTAAACCAGGTATAGAACATAGTAAAAGAAAAGCTTACCAAGCTACAGAGAGCCAGCTTGACTGAGTCAGATCACAGCTCCTGTATGTATTCAATTCAGGAAACTTGAATTCAAGATCCGATATCTGTAAGTGAAACATATATTACAAAAAACTGTGTATCACGCATTAAAATTGCATCTGATTTAAGAGTTGGATTGATGTTGTATTGATGTGCTTCGCGAAAGTAATGTGATATTCAATAACTTATGTTTAAGTTATTGCATGAGATAATTTTAAATTGTAACTTGAAATAATCAGATAAGTTATTTCAGCGTTTGACAAATTCTAATTATTGTAAACAAAGGGGAAAACGTACATTTTTTTGCATTGATGAAGCTTTAATATTTAAAATACTCACAACTCATTTTCTATTTGAGAAAATGATAACATGTTTAACTGAATCAACTACAATGGAGGTGAAACCATCAATATATAAATGAAATAAAGCCCTAAAAACCTATCTTGGGCCTACGGGTCGTATTCAACTAAACCTTTATAACACAGTATTAATATCCATATTTAATATTCTCAACTATAAGAATGCTTTATTATACATTATTAATAAATCTACACAAAATTGTGAAGCATTTAGGTGGCCACATTAAAGCCTCTAAAAATAGCAGTTCTAATCTAGGCTATCTAAAGCTATCTTGATGGTGATAAAGGGTATATTGGTGATCTTAACTTCTAAAACATCAAAAAAAGCTAAATTGCATAGGCCATTTGCATGGTTGAATGACTTGCCTTGCTGGCAAGCGGTTCACGTTGAAAGGGTGGTGCGCGTTCAAAATACTCTAAAACTAAAAGACCTGGAGGGTTCCTTATATCCGCCACGTCATCAGAATCTTTAATGGCCACTGGAGCAGGTCCACCAGCCTCATAGCTGCTGCCATCACCGCTAGATGACTCATAGTCACTATCCTCACCCGCCCGTCTATACACAATGAAACATTGTAGGTGCGGATGGATCAAAGTGAAAGTACCCTTTTCAGATATAGAGATTTAGGTTACCTTATGCTTGTTGTAGGTGCGGTTGGTTCAACATAAAGTTGAATTGCAGATAATGACGGTGCATAGTATTGAACAACAGAATCGTGTTCGTTTAACACCAAAGGAACTCCAACTCCATACGCACTCCACTCCTTAAATGATTCCCAAAGATCACCAAGTAAGAAGTACGGGTGGTAATCGTCTTCATGATTCCTCCATCCCTTTATGCTAGTCTATGTATAAGAATCACCACAAATCAAGACCATATTATTAACGAACTAAAAGTTGAAACACATGAAAGAATCCCTCACCTCATCATGCATACAGATTACAAATAGATAACAAATGTGCACTTTTATATGTGAACAAATTCAAGGTTGGCTATAAAAAGAGTGGAGCGTTCGTTATTTAAATAATACTAAAAACTAGTTAGACATAGCAAATTGTTATATTGTTAATACTTAACATAATAACACTCATATAACACACTTACAATAAAATACTTATAGGAGTCAAGCACAATTAAACATAAAAACAGGCTTATATATTATAAAATCAGGTGAAAACTAAATAAACAGGTGATTTAAAACATAGTTATTAAAAGCCCTCGCTTATTGCACCAAGGCCCATTTTACAAGCAAGGCCCAGTATATGTGCTTCTAGTTCCTAGGCCCACCTTGAAGTTGACAACACCTCTATTGGTATTGATGACGGATCAAGAACAATGATCATTTGAACCTTTACTACATTTTACTTTTTGAACATTATGTTAATCAAGTTTTGGAATTACATTTGAATCTTGACTCTTTTAGAACTTTATGTACCAATTAAATGATACTAAATGTTATATAATAGCTTTTGTTTATTCTATATGAAGAATAGTGAGTTTCTAATACATAATAATACATTTTATTTTTTTCATTTTTATTTAAGTCGCTGTTTTTTGCGCCTAGTGCCTTTGATAACTATGATTCAAAAACAGAAACAGTTTAACAACAGGTACAAAGTAAATAAAATCAATATATCCACCTATTCTTTCACTGGTTACGTGTTAACTGTTATATAATCAAGTACCAGAAATGAGGTATATAAAATCATAATCCTAAAAGCAATATACAAATAATCAAATCATTATACAATATGTAAAATAAATAAATAAACAGCGCTGTAACTTGATAATAAATAAAATGCACATTTGAAAGAAACTGAGACAGCATAATTTGTGAATAATAATAATAATAATAGTACCTTGGGGAAATGCTGTGCAGTAACAAGTGGAGTGGTATGCTTCATGAAGCGATCCAAATTACTGACCAAACGCTCCTTTATTCCTTCATGTTTTGCAGATTCAACTTGCTGCTGCTGGTTGTACCTTCTCATCGCCGGCGGGCAGTAAAACCTGTCCTTGGGCCCACGGATCCGACTTGAATTCGACATATAAACTTTTCAAAACAGAGAATGAGATGAATATGCAGTTAGTTATACGGGTATCATCGGATTTATTGGTTTGCTGAGTTCAATTGAAGGTTTATGAAATTATTATTATTTTGTTAGGGTTTTGGAAAGAAAGAAAGAAAGAAAAGAAAGAGCGAATTTGGGTGTTGGAGCAGTTTAAATTCTGTTTCAAGTAGGTTACACAAATGGTCCCTTGACTTTTTGATAAGTTACCATCTATTTTCTTCTCATTAGTGATGTCTTTTATAATCCTCTACCTACCACATCTTATATTTTCGCATCACTTAGGGGATGCTTGTTTTTTTGTCTGAAAATCTTCCTGACCTCTTATGTCTGCGTCGCGCAGGCCACATGCAGACTATTTGTTTTTCTGAAGATGTTTCATTAAAAAACGTCTTCGCGCCCTCTTATCCTAGAAGACATGGACCTTTCTCTTTTTACATCTTCTGCATCTTCTATCTTATTCCAAACCCTAGCCCCCCTTTCATTCTACCTTCTCCCCCCCCCCCCCCTTCATTCTACCTTCTCCCCCCCCCCATCTTCTCCACAGCCGCGCCGCACCACCGGCGACCTCCACTGTCGCGCCGCACCGTCGCTGCTCCACTGCCACACCGCCGCTACATCCTCCACCTTCTTTGTCAAGGTAAGCTTCTTGAATATTTATTATGTTTTGGTTTGATTTCTTGTATTAGATTTGTACATTGAAACAATTATTGTTTTCTATCATATTATTAACTTATGAATCTTGTTAGATATATACTTAGGTTTAGGTTTTGTTGTTGATTAATGTTAATTGACCACTTGAATATTGATTATGTTTTGGCTTGATTTCTTCTATTAGGTTTGTACATTGACACAATTATTGTTTTCTAGCTTAGGTTTAACTTATTAATATATCTTGTTAGATAGATACTTAGGTTTAGGTTTTGTTGTTGATTAATGTTAATTGACCACTTAAATATTGATTATGTTTTGGTTTGATTTATTATATTAGGTTTGTACATTGAAACAATTATTGTTTTCTATCTTAGGATTAACTTATGAATATATCTTGTTAGATAGATACTTAGGTTTAGGTTTTGTTGTTGAATATTGATTATGTTTAGGTTTGGTTGTTGATTAATAGAAATGGGAGAGAAACAACAATGGAAGATCCCAAACATTAAAAAATATAATGAACGTAACAAACTAATATATACGTATTACATCAAAACAAAAATATGTTAAAAAATATAACAAATCGTTATAAAATAGCAAAATAATTAAAATTAAAAATTAAATAACCCCCGTAACAAAGGGGACTCAAACATATACATATACATACATATACATATATATATATATATATATATATATATAAACAGGATCAAATAAGTTTTATTCTTAACATGAAAACAGTGAGAACCAATTTGCTGTTATTATTAGGTTTATTTTTATAAGTGTTTGCTGTTATTTTTTGTTCATATTTGCTAATTTTCGGTTATGAGACGTTATAAGTATTTGCTTATTGGTTTGCTGAGTTGAATTGAAGGTTTATGAAATTATTATTATTTTGTTAGGGTTTTGGAAAGAAAGAAAATAAAGAGCGAATTTGGGTGTTGGAGCAGTTTAAATTCTGTTTGAAGTAGGTTACACAAATGGTCCCTTGACTTTTTGATAAGGTAGTTATTAGTTAGGATCTATTTTCTTCTCATTACTATTAGTGATGCCTTTTATAATTCTCTACTAATCACATCCTTTATTTTCGCATCAGGGTAAAATGTTTGCACTCTGCAGACCACATCTGCAGATGTTTATAGAAGAACAGGTGGACCAAACTGTTGGAATCGGTCTGCCCAAGACACATATTATAATTGATGTGGCTAGTACGTTATGATCCAAGTCGGGTCATACCCAATAACAAGCTAGAAAAACACCGATAATATTTGTTTATATATATGATATGATCATAAGTAAATAAATATTGACACTTATGTTATTTGGAAAAAATGTTTCTAGATACATTGTACTTGTGTAACAAATAAATCATATGGATGATTTATATTTTTTGAGAAAGAGCATTCCATAGTGTTATTTAAGATGATTAAATAACAATATGTGAAAAAATAGTTACCTTGCATGTTACTTGTAATATGTTATGTTAATTTTAGAAATAACATAATATGTATTATAAGATATAATACAAGTTTGGATTTTAAAAGAAAAGGAAGGAAGCCCCCCCCCCCCCACATGCTTCCTCTCTCTTTCTCCCTTGTTTATATCAACATGCAAAAGATTTGTATGGTTCACTTGGGTGGTGCCATATCTCTCTCACCTTTCTCTCATACACATACACAAGATGCAAGAACAACTCTCTCTTTCTCCCTCCCACCTTTGAATTCAGCCAAGGAAGGAGACAAGGAAGAAGAGGGTTTTCAAGTGTGAATCCTAGCTAAACAAATGATGTTAGTCGGGAGCTTGGGGTATGCAAGCTTGAGGAACTCCTCCATTGAAGTTCTTGCCTTTCAATCATCATCTTCTTCACTCAGTTTTTGGTTTTATTGAAAGGTTTATTAACATGCATCAATTTCTTGTGATTGCATGTTATGGTAAGTATGTATTTCTTATTTGGATCCGGGCTTGGGTTTTGCATGTGTAAAATTGGTTTTATACATATCAAATTAACAAGATTTAAAACTAATTTCCGCTGCGTTTTCTATAAAAATGGTATTTTATGGCTTTGATAATCTTGTTAAAACCCAACAATGGCATCAAGAGCCGCTTATACGTATGCATGCTTCATTAGACACAAAAATTTTCGGGTTTATGGTGGGGTTCACCATTTGGCCGAAAATTTTAGGGGTTTTGGTTTCCCCTTGGTTTTTCAAGATTATACTTTACATGCATG
Source organism: Bidens hawaiensis (assembly GCF_021521415.1). Lineage (NCBI taxonomy): Eukaryota > Viridiplantae > Streptophyta > Magnoliopsida > Asterales > Asteraceae > Bidens > Bidens hawaiensis. The sequence continues at coordinate 7,816 of NW_027495427.1, read as the reverse complement.
TGGTAATCTTGAAAAACTAAGTCATTTGGATGATTGTTTATTTTGTTTGGACAAAACCCGAAACTTTCGGTTTGCCTAAGCTTTGGCCGAAAGTTTTAGGGAAAAAGGGGAACCATGTTGGTCTTGTGATTTTTACATATATGGATATGTAATAGACGTTCATAACCAAGCCATGGCCTTGTGTTTGGTTGAATGTTTGTGTTGTGGTGTTTGTTCATTCATATGGCTGTTTGTTCATTCATATGTGTTTGTTCATTCATATGGCTGTTTGTTCATTCAATATGGTTGTAATAATTTTTATTTGGGTTTTGTAATCTATTTATTCATTTCATTTGGTTTGTAATAATAAGTAGATTAGTTACATTTTTTTAATATAGAAAATTGTATTAGGATATAATATTGTAAAAGAATATGCAAGGATGGAAGCCCAAATAAAGTGAAGGAGACCACAACACGAAGTGAACACTTGGAGCATTTGGATGCGGGATCAAGTGGGAGCTCACCGACACAAGTCTATGTCCTTTTGGGTCCCTTAGGAGAGACTTTTTGGCACACTTGTTTCGGTCAACAAGTGTAGTCAAAATTAGGTGGCTATGGTTATGAACTTGTGATTGTGTGTTTTATGCTTGTGTAGTTGATTTACTTTTGTTTATGTTATTGCAATATGGATTGTTAACAACTTAAAATCAACAACTTGCATAAAATTGGTTCCTTGGAAATCGTTAGGTAATAAAATTGGTTTTATTAAAGGCTAATGATTTCACAATAAAATGGATTTTATTAATAGGAACTTTGAAAATGGGTTTTTCAACTAAGTACCATACTTTTGAATGCATGCAAATGCGAGATACATAAATAGTTTTCCAATCTATAATTTAGAAAATGGAAATCCCTTTTATAAAATAAGTCAAACACCATCCTTTTATACAACACTCGAATTGGGAACTTGATATGAGATAAAGGTCACCTAACCACATTGGAGGAAACTTGTGAGTTTGAGGTGGGTTTGCCATATTTGTGGGATAAAGGTCACCTAACCACTTGTATGTGTAAACTCACATGTGTGTGTAAGTAGGACGACTCAAATTGGAAACCATGTGAATAGGGTCACCGAAGCATGGCGTACAATGGTGTTGATGGGATTAAACATGCCAACTAAACATAAGATGTTTAACCGATCTCATAAAACTAGAAGTTGCAAAGGGTTGCAATCGTCAAACGTTGACTACCTTGTTAATTTAAATAGTAGGATAAAGATCACCTAACTACTATTTGAATGTGACGTTGGGTTCTAGATTTTAATTATTAATTGACTTGGAGACATAAAAGGTATTAACGATTAAATTTAATTATTGATATCAAAAATACTAAAATTGAGCTTTGTTAAATTGTAGATGGTCGCAATCAACAATCCACCTAACGTTATTATCCCACCCGTTCATAACCTATCACTAAGAGCTATACTCGATGAGGATCGTCTAAACTATAACAACTTTATGGATTGGTATCGAAACTTGAGAATCGTTCTCAAGCAAGAAAAGAAATCCTACATTTTAGAGGATGCCATTCCCGATGAACCTAGCATTGACGAAACCCATGACCATAACGATTGGGTAAAACACAACGAAGATTCGGTGCAAGTTTTTTGCCTTATGTTAGGAACCATGATTCCCGAGATTCAAAAGGATTTTGAACTTCATGGGGCATACGACATGATCACCCAACTTAAGGAACTGTTCCTTACACAAGCTAGGGTGGAACGCTTCGAAACGGTTCGAGCGCTTCATGCATGTCGTATGGAAGAAACCCAATCAGTTTCCTCTTATGTGCTTAAGATGAAAAGCCACATTGATCGTCTCGAACACTTAATTTGTCCCATCTCAAAAGCGTCAGCCACGGATTTGATCCTAAATGGCCTAACCAAAAAGTTTGAGACTTTTGTTATGAATTATAACATGAATGGATAGGACAAAAGCATTGGTGAGCTTCATGCAATGCTTAAAACGGCCGAGACGGGAATGTGTAAAAGGGTTTTACCCGTTCTCACTATCAATGAAGGAGGAAATAGGAAGAGGCATCACCCAGAACCCAAAGCAAAGGTTGCCAAAGGTAAGGGACAAGTCAAGGGTAAGTTCAAGGGGAAGGCAATTGCGGAACCACCCAAACCAAATGAAAAATAAGCTAAAGGTTAGCGCGGAGGACCCGTGTTTTGGTTGTGGGGAGATAGGGCATTGGATGAGGAATTGTCCAACCTATCTCAGAGAGTTGAAAGTTAAGAGGGATTCGGGGCAAACCTTAGGTACAACTTTCATGATTCATATTGATCTTAATATTGTTTCATCTAACACATGGGTATTGGATACCGGATGTGGAACTTATATTTGCAATTTGTTGTAGGGGTTCAAAGGAAGTACTCAATATAAGAAAGGATATACAAGTCTCTTCATGGGCAACGGAACAAAGGTTGATGTCGAAGCCCGAGAAGACTATATTTTGAAGCTTCCAAATGGTTTGGAAGTTATTTTGAATAACATTTTATATGCTCCTAGTTTAACTAGCAATGTTATCTCCGTTTCTCTTTTAAGACAATATGGTTTTGATTTAAAGTTTGTGGATGATTGTATTTGTGTTTCATGGATGATGTTTTTATTTTAAAGCGATGCCGTCTAATGGCATTTATGAATTAGTTCATGATAACGCATCTTATGATAACACATTGTACCAATCAAGCACCAAGAGACTCAAATGGATTTGAGTAAGACTTATCTTTGGCATTGTCGCCTTGGTCACATAAACAAAGACCGTATACATACACTTCAAAAGAACGGTCTTTTGGAATCAAGGGAAGATGATTCATTTGATAAATGTGAGTCTTGTTTACTTGGAAAGATGATTGAGGACCCCTTTAGTGGAACAAACGAAAGGGCAAAAGACTTATTAGGTATCATACATTTGGATGTATGTGGTCCTTTTAAGGCAATGACAAGGAATGGTGAAAGATACTTCATTACCTTTATTAACGATTATAGTCGTTATGGGTATGTATACTTGTTAAGACACAAAGTTGAAGCTTTTGAACTGTTCAAAATCTTCCAAAAAGAAGTACAAAATCAAGTCAATAAAACCATAAAGGTACTTCGTTTAGATAGAGGAGGTGAATACCTAAGTGATGCTTTTCAAGATCATCTTAGAAGTTGTGGGATCATCTCACAACTTACTCCACCCGGAAAACCACAACATAATGGTGTGTCCAAGTGGGGGAATCGAACTCTATTGGATATGATTCGATCTATGATAGCTAGAAGCACATTGCCTCTATCATTTTGGGGTTTTGCATTGCTCTCCGCGACCCGTATTCTAAATATGGCCCCAACCAAGAAAGTGGACAAGACACATTTTGAAATATGGAATGGAAGGGCTCCATCGTTATCATATTTAAAGGTTTGGGGTTGTGAGGCTTATGTCAAGAACAACACCCAAAACAAACTTGAAAGTCGATCCACTAAGTGTATTTTTGTAGGATATCCCAAAGACTCTATGGGATATTATTTCTACAACCCAACCGAACAAAAGGTGTTCGTTGCTCGAAAGGCCGAGTTCTTGGAAACTAAGTTCCTTATGGAAGGTACTAGTAGAACGCTGGAACTCGAGGAGGTTCGAGAACCACAAGCCGATACATGTTTGGTTGATACTAGCAATTAACAAGAGGTTGTTGAGAATGATCAAGTGGTTGATCAAGACACACAAAACGTTCGCAAATCCGGTAGAATTAGTCATCCACCCGAAAGATATGGATTTTTCATGGATGGATGCTATGTGGTAGATTCGGATGAACCCACCACATACCGTGATGCAATGTCACAATCCGATTGTGACAAATGGCTTGAAGCCCTGAACGTTGAGATGCAATCCATGCATGACAACCAAGTATGGGATTTGGTTGTACCACCTCTTAATTCCAAACCGGTTGGAAGTAAGTGGTTTTCAAGAAGAAAACCGATATGCATGGAAACTTGGATACTTATAAAGCACGACTTGTAGCAAAAGGTTTTACTCAAACTCAAGGGGTTGATTATGATGAAACCTTCTCTCCCATGGCAATGCTAAAGTCGATTAGGATATTGTTTGCCATAGCCGCATATTATGACTATGAGATATGGCAAATAGATGTCAAAACAGCTTTTCTAAATAGGCATCTTGAGGAAGATTTCTATATGGTTCAGCACGAAGGTTTTGTTGATCCACAACATCCTAATAAAGAATGCAAGTTAAAGAAATCAATTTCTGGATTGAAACAAGCATCTAGAAGTTGGAATCACCGTTTTGATGAAGAAGTTAAGAAATTTGGGTTCATCAAGAACGCCGATGAAGCTTGTGTGTATAAGAAAGCTAGTGGGAGCATCATCACCTTTTTAGTATTGTATGTTGATGACATATGTAACGCCCACAAAATTTGGGTTTAAATTTGAAAAGTTTATGAAGTTACGGACAAAAATATTCTTGAGATAAGTAATGGGAAAAGTATGGTAAAGAAAAGAAATCATTTTTATGCTAAGGGAATAAGGAAAACTCCATCCCACATGGAAAGTGGGAAAGAAATGAAATCACTTTATAAGGAAGGAGTTTTCCATGATAATGTTCTTGTATGGCTAACCACTCTCACTAGTCCTAGCGGAGGGTGCGAAGCACCCGACGCGCACAGCGCACGGGTACGTGTGAAGGGCGATGGGCGTAATGTGGCGCTTTGATGGTGCACTTTGCACTTCATCTTCGCGATACGCGAAGAATTTGAGTTGCAACTTCGCGATACGCGAAGATGCAGGACACGTCACGGGACACGTGGCAGACCGGAGTGACACGTGGCGACATGTGGCAAGCCTACGTAATAACTCACCTAGGCTAGTGCACCTTCGCGATACGCAAAGCAACTTCGCGATAAGCGAAGCAGCTTCGAGATACGCGAAGATGCACAGATTCAGGCTATAAATAGCCGGCCATGGGGATGAAGTCTCCATCACCTCACATCTCACACTTTACCTCGGTTTTCGTGCCATTACCCCAACAATTCCAATACGCTCATTGTCTAGAAGTACGTGCAAGTAGGAGTGTTGCCCACGTGAAGTTTAAGCATTTCTAGATAAGCTATACAAGGTAGGGATTCTGCCCGATTAGTTTATTATATATGGCTAAGACCCTAGTTTGGGGTATAGTCTATACCTTGATCAGATAATAAGTGAAATGTAGCTTTCATAAGATAAGGTTATGAATAAAATATTATTCTTTATTATAAAGATATCTTATAGACGAAGATATGGAATATATATACGCTTCTTCATGATAAAGAAACGTAGTATATAAATGTTTTATAAAATGAAATGAATATCAAGGTAAAGGTTATGCAAATGGACTTAAGGTCTGTGGCTAGATTTTAGATCTAGTCATTTATAGAATGCTATTCTCGTACTATAGGTTCGAGATAAATATCAGGCATCTATTGGTGAGAAATCTTGAAATCCAAAGGTGAATACGTCCAAACCTTTTTATAGTGTGAAATGTTTTATGACGTGAATACGTCTATGTACTGTATATTTTGAAAAGATATTTACTCTTTAAAACTATGGACTATTATCCATATGTAAAAGAGTTATGGAAATATTTTCATGAGGGTTGGTTCAAATCCTCTAAAAGGTTTGATACAAGGTAGTACTAAACACTCAGACTAAAATGCACATGTGTCTGGATCCTTACATATATGTAGTGGGCATACTACAGATATACTGACCATGAGGAAAGTAACTGTCTCTAGGGCGAGTGAAGTCCGATTATGTGGTTTGTGCGTATGTTAGTTCCGATGAGATGGGATTGAGACCCACTGAGTCGTTGAACACTATTGGTGTTGTGTTATTACGAATGGTGAAAGTGTTTTATTGAGTCAGCGTATTCACCAGCATATAGCTGACGTATTTTCAAACTGTTTTCAGGTAACCAAGAGTCAGGTATAGAGAAGAATATGCCAGTGAAGATAGAAGATCACTAGGCATAGAATGCAGCTGGTGGCTCAGCTAATTTTGTATTGAGGCATATATATATTAAACTTGTTTTTTTTAAACAAGTAATTTTGTAAAACAAACAAGGGTATTTAATTCTCTATGTTATGAAAGTAAATATTTTTAAATAACATTTTCCGCTGCAAACTTTGATGAATTGATAGAAACGGTACCAACTGTGAGTCACACGCCTAGGCCCGAAGGCAGGGTTTGACAGGTTGGTATCAGAGCCATCGGTTTTAGCGAATTCAGTATTTGATAAAAGTACTTAGGCTTTAACTGATTTAAGTGCATGAAAGTACGGATAAGATATATATGCTATGTAAGGCCCCGTTACCGGTAACCCTACTTTCGTGTTGGATTTACTCATAAACACAGTTCTAAATATCAGAGTTAATTAAAAACTTTACGCGGAATATAAAACTTTCATAAAACATTACATATCAATTCATAATCATGTCTTTAAACATTCCTCTTGTCTTTCAAAATCAAAACGTAACTTATAAAACATATCGGATCTTCAGATGCCAGGCTTTAGTCTTCTGCCATGTGTCCTCCACTCAAGCCAGCTGTCTCAACCTACTCACCTGCGTGCATACTAAAAGTCAGCTACGCTGAGTGAGTTCTAGTTAAACATACACTACCATGCAATACCTTGTCACATACATACGTACTTAACCTCATAACTTTCTTTCATACACACATAAGTACTCATACCTTCATTCTTACTTACATACTTTCTTTCTTACTTACATACTTTCTTTACATTCATAATCATACGTTTTAAAGAGCCTTTCGCCCTATAACCTCACAGATATTATAAGGGTCTGGTCCCTAACATCACAGATATTATAAGGGTCTGGTCCCTAACATCACAGATATTATAAGGGTCTGGTCCCTAACATCACAGATATTATAAGGGTCTGGTCCCTAACATCACAGATATTATTAGGGTCTGGTCCCTAACATCACAGATATTATTAGGGTCTGGTCCCATGTTTTCGAATATTAGTAGGGTTCGATTCCCTCTTCGTTACCATACAACCATACATCATACCTCGAGTATTATTAGGGCTCGGTACCCCTTTTGTAACCATACAACCATACAACCGTCATTTCCTTCTTTTATTAACTTTCTTACGTTCATACACATAAACATACATATCATACTTGCCATATTTATAACGTTACAACCTGACAGTACGTGCAATATCCGAAGATCGTTCACGAACCATCAAGCAATCATTCATACATATCACATATATCACCTATGGCATACACTTATCACTTTGGATAAATGTATTAACAACACATCAAGTATGCACACAGCCCCGAAAACATAACAAGGAATGGGGCTAGAAACTCACCTGGATCCTGTTACGCTCGCCGTTGATTGTAATTCCTTTCTTTAACTGGGCTCGGCTAACTGTAATAATATTTACATATATCAATTACTGCTACCACTATTACTACTACTCATTTTCGATAACCGCCTTAACACATTTTCCATTAGGTTTTTAATTTATATCATAAACGAACTTCACTTCAGGCGAATCTTGGAAACAACTTGGTTCTGGCTTGATTCGATCGAATAGGAACACGTTCGATCGAATACAACACGTTCGATCGGATAGGTACACGTTCGATCAAACAGGAACACGTTCGATCGAATAGGAACACGTTCGATCAAACAGGAACACGTTCGATCGAATAGGAACACGTTCGATCGAATGAGTTGGAGACCATTCGGTTGCTCCCCTATTCGGTCG